>NC_056741.1:306627210-306807210 GCF_019279795.1 Protopterus annectens | reverse complement strand
ACGACTACAAGTGACCAGAAAAGGCTATCACACTTTAGTGTGTAGCCTACAGCAGTTAAACAATTTATTTAAACAAAAATAACTTTTTAAAAGTGCAGGCAGTCAATTAGTACACTATGTGAAAAAACACAAGCTTTTAAATCACAATAAGTGCTGGAAAATCAGCGTTTAGGTGGAAAACAAAGTACAGCAAGAAAATACAGAAAACTGATAATCACTCCAAAGTCTCTCTTTTAAGCCAGAAGGCTTATATCAGTTTAAGGCTTTCTAGTGCTTTCTAGTAGGTTAGTTACAGGAAAGATGGGAAACATATATATATATATATATATATATATATATATATATATAGATATATATAGATATATATAAATATATGTGTAACTATATATATATATATATATATATATATATATATATTTTTTTTTTATATAGATATATATAGATATATATAGATATATATAAATATATGTGTAACTATATATATATATAAATATATGTGTAACTATTTATATATACATATATATATGTGTAAATATATATATATATATATATATATATATATATATATATGTGTGTGTGTGTGTGTGTGTGTGTGTGTGTGTGTGTGTAATTGTATATATATATATATATATATATATATATATATATATATATATATGTGTGTGTGTAACTATATATATATATATATATATATATATATATATATATATATATAAAAATATATATATATATATATATATATATATATATATATATATATATATATATATATATATATATATATATATATATATATATATATATATATGTGTGTGTGTGTGTGTGTAACTATTTTTATAATATATAGATATAGACACAGATAATATATAAATATATATATATATATATATATATATATATATACATTGATATATATATATATATATATATATATATATATATGTATAAAACATACAGACACACACACACACACACACACACACACACACACACACACACACACACACACACACGTATGTGTGTGTCAGATATATATTCTTCCTTCCACAATGCACAGCATTTTTTAATTTACATTTTTGCCATCTTCTAAACAAAATTTCAGTGGCCTTTTTTGCTTTCAGTACAGAAAGTTTTGTACTTAAATTGCTTTTGTGAAAGAATAAAACTATATCTAAATTATTTTGGCTCACTTGTTTTGTTACACAGAGGTATTGATTCCATTTTTTTACAGCAACAACACAGCTCTTTTTGAGTAAACCTGAAGCCCTTACACCCTTATATGTGGTTGCAGTTGGAATGAATGAATGCAGGGCTATACACACTTTGTGGGCTTTTCCTTGCCCAAAAGTGTTATCTGATAATAAAATGCAGATTCAGATTCCTAAAGAAACGTATTACAAGATTTCATGGTACCGCAACAAGGTGTGCACTGAGTAAACTAGACATCATTTAAGTGCCATATAAAAGGGAGAATATCAAAGTCACTCGTGTAGCAATATAAGCAAATTCTGTACAGAGGAAAAAGCATGATGCTGTCCATTTGTTTACTTTTGCTTGAGATCTCACCATCAGAAATAGTACAATGGTTACCATAAACATCCAGAGATGTTCTTTAAATAATGAGCTTGTAACTGACTTCTCTTCAGATACTTTGACCCACCATGCATCTGCCTGCCAATATGCTAATGATATTAGCTACTGACAGAATGGCATTAGCATTCATGAGGCTAAATAACAAGCAAAGCCTCTACATCTTTGCAGTCATGCTTTTGTGGTTACTGTGACAGTATCACAAAGTGAATAAGTCTTTATTTAGTATGGAGAAGCCATTCTCATTTATAACCATGATAAGCCACACTAGGAAGGCAGACAGTATCAGAAGAAATGGAATAATAACATATTCTTTATCCACTAAGAAGCATGTTTACAGACAAAGCAGTACAATAAGAAAAGGGTTTGATTTTTTAAACAGAGGGTGGTCCCGTTTTTCAAAATTATTAATGTAGGACTTTAGTTAGGGATGTTGTACATCATAACTTTTTATTCAGAGCTGAATTAGTCTCCTCAGGATGGGAACATTAAATCATGCCTGCAACAATGTAAGCCTTTATTTACTGGGATATGTAGCAGGCAATACAATGGATAATAAAAGTGGTAACCACAAAAGGAATACCAAATCATCTAAGAAGTAAGCTCTTGGAAATTATAAAGAAACACACAATAAATGCATTAAATATCCAAGACAGATTTCTGTGCACTAAGGTTAGGTAGGCACATTCAGAACACTTAGGTGGTGAGTGTAGTGAAGTTAAGAAGAGATATTTGTGCTTGTTCATATTCAAAGAAGCTTAAAAGGAGAATACTTTCTTTACCTGCCCCCTCTTTCACTCAGAAGGGGTTTTGAATACAGCATACAGTGGGCTATACAGAGTATTGGTTTGCAAGCTTCATTCCATATGACACAATATGTATCCTAACTTGACTGAGAGTATATAGCTCAGGGCATGACTTCTGGCAATGTGAGATGCCACTCCTAAAGCATGCTTTACCCAACTTTCTACCCAAAGAAGACAAACAGGTGACTGCTCACTAATCTTCCTTCCTTTGGTCAGCCTGCTGGTATCCAAACTGATATTCAGTCTCAATATTTAACTAGGTAAACCCCCTTAACACATGGCTCTTTTCAGAGACAAGCTGGGGGCACTACAAAGATATGTTATGCCACCATATGAGAGGTCTGGGCAGTGAAATATGGAAATCTTCATAGTACATAAGGGAAAAAATTGTGCATTTGCTGCACTGACCTACTGCTGCAGGGGCAGTGGGTTTACCTCTCTGGCATGCTATGACCCAGGATTGAGGGAGGCTCAAGCTAGCAAAGGCCTGTTCTCCTTATCTGGTTGAAGGGTAAAATGTTTGTGTCACACCTTCACTCGGTGGCAGTTCATAGAGATAAAACATTTATACCACACCTAAAGTCTGTGGCAATTAGTAGAGGCTAGTTCGAGGAAAATCAAAAATTACTCAGTGAAGTACATATAGCATACTCCTAGATTCCATATTAAGTGCATTATCAGGTAAAGTCATGACACAAATGTCTAGCCTCAGTATATAATAATTTAGAAGTATATGATTCAAGAGCATGGGAGTCTTTCTTCTACAATACCCTACAGACATGAACCCAGGGCTATACACAGCTACATATCTAAGAGCATATACATTCTAGCCATTATCTCTCATTTCCAGACTACTTTCTGCAGATGTAACTGCAAAGGAAAATTTATTTGGAGACAGCTGATATGGGGCTAAGGAACCAGATTAAAGGAGAGAATGACAGAGAAAGAAGTAAACCAACGAAGGACTGAAATCACTGTGTTTTGGACCAATATCAAAAGATATTTGGAAAAGTAATTCTAGGATTTTAATGCTACCATGAAAACAAGGAAGACTTGAGTCCAAAAAACAGCAACTGCAGAGCATTACAGAAAAAAAAGAAAATAACTAACATAAGTGCATGTTAAAAGGAAATTGTCTAAATAATATTGTGTCCAACTGTAACACTGTAGTGTATTTCAGATATATCAGATATCTTAATATGACTTGAATAAGACTGCATCCAACTATATTACCAAACATATTAAATGGAAGGTTATGTTCTTCTCGTCTGAAATCTAACCTGTATGGTATTATAACCTTGTACAGCTTATCAGCTCCTTGTAAGAACATACACTGATTGCATCAGTGGTCTCACAGTTCAGTGTCTATCCTTGTCTCTCTGGTTTCTCCTGCTGTTGGGACATTTCTAACTCTTTTGCCATCCTACCTCATATTTCTACAGTTTAGAGCTTTGTGCAGCTGCTAAACTTTGGTTTGGTATGTAGATAGATATTCAACTGAAATGACTACAAAAAAGTAACTTCTCTATGGTTACATTTATGTATTTGAATGTAGATACTTATAGAAGTTGCTCAGAAAAATATCTTTCTATTAAAATATCAGCACTCTAAATGCCAGGTGCCGAGAAGCTGAAAAAAGGCAGAAAAAGAATGAATCTGAAAGATCACTCTTCTTAAACTTCATTTTAGAAAGGCAGCAGTCCTCCCCCGGCACCCCTCCAATGTTGGAGGCAAGACCCCCCCCCCACCGTACTGCAAACATATATACCAGCTATGTGATTGTCATACCCCAGAGAAAAGGAATCTGCCAAGAAATGGTCATTTTGGATACCAAGTCCATTTTTCAGCCATTCAGGATCTGTGTTTCAGGACTCATGGAGAGGGGTCCTGACATTTCAAATGGCTACCTAGAAAAACAGCTCAGGATTACTGCTTGCATTATTTATGTGAAAAACCTTAATACAACCTTGAAAGAAGGTCTTAAGCAGGCGCTTAGCAGTTAAACTGAATTTACAACAATTTAGACCCATTGCAAATTCCAGGTACAAACTGGAATATTTGAAAAATGTCAGAATACTTTTCAATGATTGTTCCTGCTTCATGTTGAAGAGAGATAGAGGCCTGACTATTTGTAGTAGCCTCAGTGCTAGCTGAGTCATCCAGGGAAGAATGGAGTAAAGATCCATTGCCTGTTCACATCTTCTACTGTGGAAATCGAGGAGCATTTTGCAAGGGAAAATACACCCTAATGAATCTTCGCTGGAAAACAGGAACCTAGTGACCAGTGTCTGTTTCAGCTGTTATGAGTATTTGTAGTGTTATTTTAGTCATTGAATATTGGTGTTAAAGCTACATGGTATTTCATAATTTCTGGTTTTCCTAAAGACAAGCATTAGTCTGTAAACAGTGACATGGAGATGCTGAATATCAGGACTACACAAATGTAAGAAAGGCATTGCTAGCCAGAGCTGGTGTTATGTCTGACACAAGCTAACAAATTTCATAGTTGAAAATTTTCTCCGAACAAAACCGTAAGATCTTAGTAATGAGCTTTAAGACACATACTTAAGTTAGGACTAAATCCCCTGAGTCCAAATACAATAAGTAAAATGGCAGGAAATTTAGATACTGATAAATTCAGAAAGGCTCTGTCTGCTTCTTTATAAAAATGTCTACATCAAACTGACACTAAGAATGCTGCAATTTTGTTGTACTGGTGCAGAGACTGTTATGTAATTAAACTAAGTTTAAAACTGAACAATTTAGATCCAGTGCAAATTCCAGGTACAAACTGGAACTATCAGCTGCAAAGATACTTTTTTTAAATATGGGAAGATGGGTTATATAGGGGTTATGTATCTAAGATTTTGGTAGTGGTAGCATTGTTACTCCTGTGTAAAGTTACTAATGGTATTGACCCTAAGGACTGTGATAAACTGTCTGCAAGAACAGCTGAATCACAATTTTGCTGCTGTGCTAATGCAAAATTTTGTTTTCTAGGTTTTATGCCTTAATTGGTGAGAAAAAGCATCAAGAACTACTAGGCAGAGCATATTTGTAAATAGAAGGTATTTACTTAAAATGCAGTTCACATCGCCTGCTTTCATGGAGGTAGGAAACCATTTCCTATTACTCAAAAAGAAATACAGACTGTGTTTGAAAAGGTACTTAATCCTGTACTGTAGTTCCCAATTTCACACATGACATGGCAATGGGGAAACATTTTCCCCACTTTTAATATTTGTGGATGCAATGGAATGAAGCAATCCTTTGGCAGACCTCCTTATCTGTGAGGGAGAGTATCTATATCTTATTGCTGTTGCAAGTCAGGTAAAGACTACATTAGTCTACTTGGTAAATTTACTTAATTTAAATATCTATTTTTTTACTGAGGGCCTTATTGCTCCTACATATTTCTGCCACTTAGCCAGTTTTTGCACTTGTAAATGCTACCATTATTTCACCAAACCAGTTTTGTGGTGTGAAGTTGTTAAGGCAACACTGCCTAAGCCTCCCAGGGAAAAGATTAAGAAACCCCAGTCGTTACTTTACACAGCAACGCATCCACCATCACCCTGTACACCCACAGCCAGTATGCATACCTCTAAGAGTTACAATGGTGCAGACTCCAAGCCCTTAAGCCTCACAGAGACTGCATCTTCCTGAGTAAAGTTTTATTAATAGGTGACTCTGTCAACAGGCACCACCCTCACCATTCTAGATAAGAATAAGGTAATAGCTGCATTTCCAGTGTCAGGATCTAGGATACAACAAGAGCACTTAGATTACACCATTGAGACAAAAATAGTTATGACCTGATAGTGGTCCACATGGAGGGGTGATCTTAGATGATTTACTAAACCTGTTGTGATGTTTTACCCAGAGAGACATACAAAAAGAAATGAAAATCACTGGTCTTAAGTAGTAATTTACCATTACACAGAATGATGGCAAGACTCAAAGAAAGGATCACTGGCTTTAATAACTGGGTGTGTAACCTGTGTCATTCTAGGGTATGTCAGCTTGGAATGAGGTGGCTAATAAGCTTTCCTGCCAGGAATAATTAGTTCCTCTCTTATCATGACTACTTACTCCCAAAAGTCTTAACAAACTATGCCAAAACATGAGGGTCAACTGCAACCTGAACACACGCAGATATGTGTAGTTCTACATACATAGCTTCAAAGCAATGACAAGATTCCCTCAATGCCTGGGTTTAGTGAATATCACATCTTCAGACCTACCAGTAATAGTAGGGAATATCAGTAGTCATTAAAGATATTATCACCTCATGACAGATTCCACAGGACACCGCATTTAAACTTCTAGATGTCCAAATCACTCTAATCAGGGCTAACTACCACTTCATGTCCAGGTATAGGGCATCCCCTGTGTCTTATTCTGAGCATGACAGAAATATTAACACCATAGCTAAAATCCCCATTAAACCAAGCACTCTTCTACTGGGGGGACTTCAACTATCCATCAGTAAACTGGCTGACCGACTCTGCCAATGTCCTGTATCTCCAAAGCTTCCTTCATATTATAAATGCTAACTCCCTTTCACTAACTGTTGACTATTCTACTAGTAGGTTTAACAGCCTTAATCTTGTCCTTGCAAATATAACCGCTTGCTGCACTTCTCTGTATTTATCACCCTCCATTGTTAAATTAGACCATACATCAGCAAACTTTTTCTTTATAAATTATGGCACTTTCACTGCAACCACCTCTGTGCTTTGGGAATTCTGAAAAGGAAACCTTTTTCAGTTACTTGATAACCTAAATAAATTCTACTGTAATCTTCTTCCACTATATCCCAATGCTAAAGCTGCTGCCTATGCCATTGGCTTCTACTCCCTCTTAAATACTTGTATTGATAAGGCAGTCCTTATCTATATTACATATGATGAGACATTTAAAAAAATCTATACTGTGGAATACACAAATAAATAAATCATATAACAAAAACAGAAATTACTTATTGCTTATAAGAGGTTCCTTCCACATTCCATAAGAACAAAGTAGTATAGAACTTAAAGGAACTATTAGGAAGCCAGAGCTGAGCATGAGCTTAACATAGCCATTAAAATCAAAATTAACTGCAAATCTTTCTTTAACTAAGTCCTGATGCTACAGACTAACACTCAGCAATGTCTGGAGCTCATCACCAATACATCTGTTCACCCTGGCCAAAAGGAAAGAGTGAACATCCTAAGTGACAAATTAGTGCACAATTTTCTTCGCCAGCAGAGATTTAATAGTCCTAGCCACACCCTTTAATTACTAAGGAACTTTCTGATAGAGATGATTTCCTTAATAATACAACCTGCTCCTTTAACTGGTGAACAACTAATCCTTAAAATGACTAGAATGGACTGAATCCCTCTAGATAAGGATTCTGAGTTTGGATTTGCACTAGAATTCTGACCATCAGTACAGCCTTCAAAAGCATTCTCTTCTGTCCTTTACTATATTATAATCAGGTGGTTCCATTCAATTTGTGCTCCTGGACTATTTTTATTTGTGAAATCTTCAGTCTTTACACACACACACACACGCGCGCGCACCCACACACACACACACACACACACACACACACACAAATACATGCAGTCTATTCTGTCTTCTGGGTATATCCAGTTGACAAACAAAAATAGATGTATGCCTGTACAGATGAAAATAATAACGAACAAACAGACATACAGACAGTTAGTGGTCTTACATTAAGCTTGCCATTTACCACTGAGTTCAGTTTAATTATATATATAATTTTAAATTATTTTGTTCTCTGTTGTTTTTAAATGTTCAGTATATCCTTGGCATTCTGATATTGATTGACTTTTGATTTAAGGTTATATACAAATTGAATGTTATGGATACTAATGTTGTAGTGATATTCCAGTCTTCTAATGCAACTAATCAATATAATAATCAATACAAACAATATAAAAACATTTTGCACTCATCATAACTGTTTGTCAGCATAGTTAAGATAATCAATATTCATTATACTGTTGGAAAACAGTTTTGACATGTCTGTTTTGGATCACAAAACTTATACAGTTTACAGTCATTTAGGCTGCCTGGCCCCTATTCTGATACAGACTCATAACCCCCTATCCTTTGCTGAGGGCCCCCATACAAGTAGGTATGTTTCACCATAGTGCACATATCCAAAATACAGAGTAATAGTCTTTGTAAGGTACTGAGTATTATAGTAGAGTTTTCCACGTTGGAAATATGAAATGTAAATAATATAGTATAGCAAGGCTAGTAGTGAAAAAAAAAAGCAAGGTGAAATTAATCTCTAAGAATGTGGAATGATACTAGTTGGAACTTTTATAAATATTTTAAGCAATACAAGTAGGGGTAGCTCAGGTAAGTGACAGTGGCTCCAAAAGTGTAATTCTGTAACAAGAGCACTTTGCCTGATTCTGAAAGATGTACAGCTTATGCTGTCACCTCCAAATAGGTACCAGTTCATAGAATTCCACAGGAACCAGAAATCTTATAGTTAGAGCATATGAGCAACAATGATTACTACTTTATATCATTGTCTACACCATGAATTGTACAAATTATTTTGGTGTCACCACTTACAAAATCTTACACGTGTGCAAAACAGACCCTGGCTCCTAACTGTAACCATATACATAACTTTACTAAAATCTCTTTCCCTAACTATACCACTATACAAGACAAAAGAGCACAGAACACAAACAACATTCAATCTACATCTTTACCTACACCTAATGCTAACACTCACACAAACACGTTAACTGCTATAACATGATTGTGCACATCTCCATAACCATCACCTTTTCAGTCAAACGTTTATTTTCTTGCACTCTTATACTTACTTACTTTATATAAAACTTTAATTTAACCCTGTGTGATTCATAAAATGAGCATTCGCCTTTTTAACAGCCACAAAAACATTGCTACCAAATGAATAGTCAAACGTTTGAGGTACAACTATACAATTAGTGCTGCTATATCTGTCTATCTATCTATCTATATATATATATATATATATATATATATATATATATATATATATATATATATATATATATATATATATATATATATATATATATATATATATATATATATATATATATATATACATATACATATAAATCAATATATGATGGTTGCCTTAGGGGGAAAAAATCATGCTTCTGGCAAATCCAAGCTTGGATCTGTACCAGTGGTTGCCCTCCAGGAATAACAAGGAAGTAAAGTGGAATACAGCAAAACTGAAACGTAAACTGCAAAGTGATAAACACTAGTGATCAGATATTCTTTGTTAAAAGTGCACTATACTGCCTAAGCTCTAAGTATCCAAGACAAAAGAAAAGCTCAGTTGTGTTAAGGATTCCTTGACTATTTATATCCTAGTATAATGAGTGTTTTTAATATAACATAGATTTTTTCAAATCATATCTTTGCAACAGGAGTTTTAAATGCTGTAACAAGACGATGTGGAGCAACTGTACAGCCTGATTGGACAAGATGCTTTAGGGTATATCTGAGTGGGGGGTTTTGGTTGGTGGAGATGGAATCACCTTATTTGCAAGAAAGTGTCTAAGTCGGGATTTGTGGTTGGTGGAGATGGAATTATCTTATTTGCATGGAAGGATCATAGCCAACTGCTGTCTCTTGTTCCCCTTGTTTTATATACCTTCAGATTTGTCATAGACCAATTACTATCATAGTTTAAAACACCAGCAATATCTGGACAAGCTTTGAACATTCTGGAAATTGTTTCCAAACTCAGAACCTTAAAAAAGAATTGCTTCTGGTTTGGTTAACCAAATACAGAGTATGCTGAGTGTTAGAAATCTTTTTTAGAAATAACTTTTAGAAAACAGTCAGGCCTTTTCTAGCCTGGGCATTACACAAGTTTGAAGTTAAACCTTTGGTATTTGACTAGAACTGGAAATATTTTTCCTCCATTGAGGCCATCCAATTAGACAATAGTTAACCCTTGATTTTTGGACTGAACTTTGAAAAAATAATTTCTTAGAAGCATGCTTTTACAGGTCAGTGGATGTTGCACTTCGCATACTTCTAAGGCTGTATCATATACCATGGTTTGTCGGGATATTGTCTGATTGGAGGGATTTCAGGGTTCATGGGTAATGTATTTACCCCCCATCCAAATCTGCAGCACTATATAAGTTACATAAGGCCTTGTTAACAGGAAGGGCTTGCTGACAGATTATACCACACTGCTCAGATTTAAAGCACATTCTACAGTGTAATTCTCATTTATTTATTTAATATTCATTAACAGTGTGATATCCCATTGAGCCAAAGTCAGGTTCCCAGGGAAGACATCACAACAAAGATTAGATTATGAAAGATTTGTTTTAAAGAAAAACAGAAATAGTTACTAGATGTAAGAAAAGAAAAAAAACCCCACAAATTTAATAGCTGAAAAATATGTAGCTTATCTTATTTATTTATACAGAATATGAGCTAATTAAAGTAAAATAACCAAAGTGAGTTCATGTAAAGATACCATTGGATCACAGGCATGCAAAAGAGAGGGTAGTACCAGTTGCAAGAAATGTTATGAATATCTAAGATATGTGGGGGCATATACCAGGTTAGCAGACCTTGTAAGACAGAGAAGTGGGGGAATAGATGATGAAAGAAAAAGCAAATCATAGACTGAGGAAATACTGAATGATTTGATGATTAGAGTCACTTGATTTTGGTGTGTAAATTGCAGTGGCGAGTTCTCTTTGAAACCCCTGAAGCAAATCTAGACAGTATCTTACATGGTCTGTTTAAGTTTTCTAGGTCACCTTCTGTAGGGGATGTTATAAACCAATACCATAAGTTAATAATGTGATGCCTGTATAATTCACAGTATAATCATTTTTATGCATCTTTTTTTTTCACAGTTTAACTAGTGGTAAGAAGATCCCCACAACATGGTATAGTGGTAATTGAATTGTTTTCTTCCCAGATGAGGCTGTATAACAGTTAAAAAGACTAAGATCATGCTTTCCTGATATAAGTATCCCTACTCGGCAGTTGTTTATGTAATCATGATAACTTACTTTAGTGTATTGGGAGACAGCTCTGACATTTGTAATATTTCTTTTTTTCTGAGTTGCAGCCATTGTGGAACTACATAAAGATAGAGCGTAACAATTCCTAGTATAAGACTAATGATGTAAGTCAAGTATTTATAATGCAGTAAGCAGCATGTATTCTAGGGCTAATCCCATGACCTGCACTTCGAAAAATATCTGACTGGTATTATGCATTTAGGAATGATCAAAAGGAAGGAAAGTTTGCATAGTTTTTAAATGACTACAGTATCATTAGAGCAGCTGATCATTCTGTTCACCTGATATCAGCCAACTGGATCAGTTTAGAGAAAGTTTCACACAAACTCTTGGTTACTGGGGGCCATCACCACTTTTCAGAGATGTAACCATCGCAGAGATAATTATAATAATAGGGCAGAACTCAGTTAATACCCACTGCATGGTGGATTATTTATGATGAACAAAACATATTTTCTTAAGTATTTTTGCTTATGAGGTTGATGTCTTCTGTTTTTTTTTCTGATTGAAAATTGCTCTAAGTAAAGTCTTATTCATTAAGCTGACATATCTTCACACTATCTTTGAAGTTAATGAATGAGTTTTGCCACAGAAAAATTGGTTTTGTAGCAGAGCTGTATCTTCATATATTGCAAGCAAGATAAATAAAACTGAAAGGCAGCTAAATGAATAAACTTAAGATGAAGTTACAAAGTAGTGGAATACATTGTTGGTTACAGCTGACAACAGAGCACGTCTTTGCATCACTGGGGTAAGACAGAGCTACAATTTTTTCTCAGTTTGACTTATGCAACTTCATTTGTTAGGAAATGTAAATCATTAATCTACACTGCTCCAACACCACAACTCACCACATCACCAATACCATGGTTTTTACACTAGAGTGTTTACTGTTGAAAACAGGAGAGCACAGGATATATACTTTCTTGTGTTGGCTTATGCATACACAAGTTTTAACTCATTGGTTTGAGAAATAATGGCTTTCATGAAAGCAAGGCTTAACATCAGAATGATTTTCAATCAAGATACCATTTGCCAGTAATGTTCTTAATATCTGTAATACATATCAACAGCTAAGAGCGCAATAGTTTTATTGCTCATCTTCAACGCACTCAAATTAAATTATATGGTGCTAACTCTGCAATCATTTTAAAATGCTGCAGAAGTAGATGAAAAAGGATTTGGTATCAGCACACGCGCTAGTGTTTCTGATGCAATCGGCAACTTTTGTTATGGCAATACATTTTTCTTTACTGAAACACAATATTGAATGCTGGTTTTATCAAGACTAAAATGTGACAGCAGTGTAATTGTATTGATTCAATGTGCGACTACAAGGAAAGAAGCAGCAATATAGTGTTTGTTGCATTTCCTTCAATCGACACATAAAACAGAATTCTTGATGTGCAAATTGTATTATTAAGTTGTACATCTCAATCTTGTATACATTTAGTCCACAGTTTGCATAAATATACAACTTCATCTAGGCAAGTCAGCCTCTTCAAACAAAAAGCTGGCATCTGATGTCTTCCTCTGGCAATTTGTGTGACTGCACCTTGTTTCTGATAAGATAAAGGGGCAGCATGTCAGTTTACAAACCTTAAAATATTTCATTACATATTAAAAGTTTATAAAGTAACAGTAAACATCACAAAAGATGGATGATGCTGGATTTTTGCTTAGTATGCAAATCCAGCAATTGCATGGCCTAATGGGCTATTGCAAGTATACAAGTTACTTATTAAAAATAAATGGAAATATATATTTGAATAAGAATGGCGATTTGATTTCAAGGTGCTTTCTCTTTCTGAAGACTGAACTTATTTTTGTAGGACTTTCATGTCAACTGCTCTGCTTTTTCATTTTTATCCTTAAAAGAAGGAGTCACATGTTATAGTACACTAAACTGACTGTATGTATTCCAGTGGTAGTGCAAAAAATACCACTGATGAGGATCACTGTTGGCCAATCCAGTATTTTAGTATATGTGCATGTGTATTTGTGTATGTGAGTGTGTGTGTGTGTGTGTGTGTGTGTGTGTGTGTGTGTGTGTGTGTGTGTGTGTGTGTGTGTCGGGATTGAAATGGGAGTGGTTAATGGAAATTTTCTCCCCAGGCCTCTATTGAAAGGGGTTCATTACCCCGTCAGTCTTTCCTGGTAACAAATGCCAATAAAATAAATGAAAATATGGCTTTACAGTCCATGCTAGAAGTGCAGTCTCATTCAAATCTTTTACCTTTCTGAGCAAAAAAGATGGACAAGAAAAACTATTAGTGTTCAACTGGCTTCACCCATCCCATTATCAATAATTATATATATATATTACTTTAATGAGAATAACCTGGATCTTACCACAGAAAAGTTGAGGTGACCCATGCATGAAAAAAAAGCATATAGGAGCTGCCTCTGTCCATTTTTAATACAGGGACAGTCTTTGGGTACATTTTCTGTTTCCCAACTATATAACCTAGTTGTACTTGAATATGGATAGGGATATGCTTTGTTTTAAATGAATGGGGAGTCTATTTCACAGCAGTAGTATCCTCTGCAAGTTATACCTGTTCCTCCAAACTATGCTGTTGATATTGTAGAAGAGGTTTATATCCCTAAACCAAGTATTTTAATGCCATTTGACTTGCTGATGTGCAGTACATTGATCAGTATTGGGTCAGAGGCTGCCTTGTATGCCAAGCATAGGTCACCTCTTAACAGTCTATAGAATACCGAGTATAGTGACAGGTCTGCGACTTGATCCCTGTAGGACATGTTATTTAGGCCTTGTATCCTTTTAGTAAAGTATCTCTGAGTGTTCCAGTTGCTGCATGTGTATGGTCAGATATATACCAAAGGGGTCATTATACTCAATGATTTGACCAATGAGGACTGAGTAAAGGAGTACAATGACATCCTTAGAAATAGGCACAATCCCTTTTGTTTATAAGATGTGCAGTATAGAAGGACTTTCTTAAAAAAATGGACCCATTTTGGTCAAATGGTGGGTCACTGTCCAAATAATTTCCCAAATCCTGAAAAATGTAGTCAACTCTTTTAGGGGCATATTGTCAACATGGTAGTTCCCCTGAGTAGATGACTTCCTAAAGGATACAATAATGCATATTTCTGACATTTCATTTTAATCCATGATTTTGGCATCTATTATTTATTTGGGACAACCCTTCCTGCAGGTTGGCTAAGACATTTGGAGATACAATAACTACTCCTAATTTGCAGTCATCTGCAAACTTAGCCAGATAAAGCCCTTTGGCATTTACTTTTACTTCAGATAAGTAAGCACCAATCAGGAGAGGTCCCAGTACATAATACTGGGTGACTCTACTGGTGACTGGGCTCTTTACTGAGGTAACTTCCAATATTTTGATATCATGAGTCCTATATGTGAGCCATTTAGAAATCCAGCAGGTGGCATAAGGGTTTATTCTCAGTTTTATTTAGCTTTTCTGCTATGCTTGACTGGAGCTAGGCTGTGTGTACCATTTTGCCTTTATCCATTGCTTTGATGACCTTTTCAAAATGGTCCACCAGGTTGAGTAGGCATGACCCTTGATGAATCCAAACTGAGATGGGTCCAGTTTTTAGAGGTTCCATATGTTCTCTAAGACTATTAAAAGTAATTCTATCATACACATTGTTGAACTTTGCAAGTACATATATTTCATTTATTTGTGTGAAGCACAACTAATGCATAAAACAACACTGAAAATGTTCAAAAATAAGAACAATATGGTTTGCATACACACAAGTTATGCATTCCCATTACCCATTAGGTACAAGGTGGTCATCTAAAGAGTGTATACCTACATGAAAGGGTTCCAGGGCATTCATTTCACATATAGCACCCCAATTCTATTGCTTATTTAAATGTTATTTTGAATCTGCACCTCCTCTTAAAACAAATGCAAAAAGAAATGTTGAATCTATTGCAAGGATCAAAAGAAGTCCTTTGGACAGATGATACACTATGAAATACAAAAACAATGTCTCTGCACTCCTTCGTAGAAGTGTAGTCTGTGATGAACAGCAAACTAATATTGACTTACAATTTGTTAAACTTTCCAGGCAGCATTTCACATATTTTTATCTCAGACTGTTTGAAGTAGCTTAACAATTCTATTGAATTCAAGCCCAGCTTCAAAGGAACATCATGTTTAGTATCATGACAATACAGCCTTTTCTTTCATTAGAATTTAATGTTGTAACTGAAGAAGCAATCAACCAATTTGGTCAAATTTTATAATGCATTACACTTAAATACATCTTGAAGATGACACAGTATATCAGACGTAGTTGACATTTTATAGACTCTAAGTAAATATAGGCTAGCACAGCATTTTAAAAATCAACTCAGCTTCAAACTACAAAGCTGGCTAATGTCAATCCATTTTTTCTCTGGTAATCAGTATGCATCAGCATGTTCTCAGATTGAGGTCTTTTAAATTTAACAAGATTCACTGGAGATCAAAATTTACATTTCTTCAGCTGGAGAAACATTCAGTTCTAGTTCTGAAGCATTCAACTACCTTGTGGGAGCAAATCAAATGCATAAACCAATACTCATTGAAATGCTGAAAAGCAACGGTACTATGAGCTGTCCCACACCATGGAATTGGTCACTGTACATTATCTGATGAGCTGCCCCGCACCATGGACTTGGTCACTGTACATTGTCTGATGAGCCATGCCACACCATGGATTTGGTCACTGTACATTATCTGATATGCAAATTCATCAGGATTGGAGAAAATTGGCCATTTAAAGTACAGAAAATAAAACTTCCAGCTACATTGTATACAAAATCAAAGAAGTAAATTACACTGGAATTGCAAAGTAATTCAGACAACTGAATAGTATAACAAAACTTTAATAAGAGTTTAAGCACTTTCGTTCAATAAGAACTTCATGAGAATCTGTCTTTGTTTTACCAGCTGCATGTTTAAAAAAATCCCCAAAAAATGACATAAGCAAACAAAACCAGTGGTTGCACCTCTCTAATTTAATTAAGCAGATAATTATCCAATTAATTAAGTTTGCATATTAAAAAAAAAAACAGAGAAAAACATAAAAAACAAAAAAACTAATTGGTCAAGTACAAATATCCTGATATATATATATATATATATATATATATATATATATATATATATATATATATATATATATATATATATATATATATATATATATATATATATATATATATATATATATATATATGTGTGTGTGTGTGTGTGTGTGTGTATAAAAAATATAAATATATGTGTGTGTGTGTGTGTGTGTGTGTGTGTATGAATATATATAAAACAGTGTAAAGAAAACATTAAAAAAACATTAAAAACTCACTAATAGCAATTGTATCCTATTAGTCTTTAGTGTTTTAAGATATCTTATCATTAAGATGATTTGGAGAGGTGGTATTCAGTATTAGCTGCCAAAATAGCTTTCTTGGTTTAAGTTTGGCCACCTCTCTCCATATTTTATACTTTCTCCAATGAAAATAACAAAAATATCTTATTATGACATCTTTCATAAATTCTTTATTTTAGTTGCCTTTCTGTTTTCCCTGCATGAAATGCAGAACATGCAATGCATGTTGCTAGGTACACCACCAATGTATTGTAATTAAATCTACCATTATTGGTGAGCAACATTGGGTAACAATCAATTATAATATTGGGCCCATTGTAAATAAACCTGCATTGGCTACAAGTGCCACATTTTGTCATGCTATGTATTTTACGTGGGCTCCTAGCCATTTCAAGTTTCTTTAATTTTGTACCTCTTTTTATAAATGACAGTGGGCTAGTCACCTAAATTGCCATTCAAATTATATAGATCAATCATAAATTTCCAATTTTATTAATCACATTCTTTATGGGTCTACTAGCTGTCTCAAAGGACAGAACCATAGCATTTTTATAATCATTTGCTTGACCAATATCAGATTGTTGGGGTAATAGTTCACTATCCGTGATTGGTTTGTATTTCACCTATCTGGAGGATTTAACTTTGTTCACAACCATACTAATCATATCTGTGGGATATCCTCTCATTAAAAACAAACCACTTAAAAACTCCACCTCATCATCAAAAATGTCATCTTCAAATACTAATCTGGACAATGAAACTGCCCCCTTAATGAAATTCCTCTTTTGCCAAGAAGGGTGACAACTGTTATAATGTAAAAATAATTTTTTTGGAAAAGCCCCTTTTCTGTAAATACTGGATTCATATCTACCCCTGCAATTATTCTTTTTGTTATAGTGATGTCCAAAAAATCTATTTTATTAAAATTATCCTCTAACTAAAAACAAGTTCTTGCATCTAGATTACATGCGAATAACATGCTGGTTTATATTATCTAGGTTATAGTTAACCATCAGTAGTGGGCCCATGCAAAACTCAGCTAATCAGACCACTAGCTGCAGAATATTTTCTCAAAAAAAGAAAAAGGCACTTTAAAATGTTTGTTTGCTTTGAAATTTATTATACTAAGTATTTCTTCCCTACACATTCAAAAAAGTAAAAATTAGATTAAAAGTCAAATGCCAAATGATACATAAAACATTTTTGCATAACTAATAATGGCTAAAATTAATTTACCTAAACCCTTAATCCAAGGTAAACACAATGAATTAATCACCTTGTTTCATTTTAATCCCACAGCACTTGGTGAAGTATTATAAATGTTATTAAGATTAAAGTGTATGCTGTTCTTTTTTAAATCAAGGTCACTGTACACTTTCCTGGTATACAGTTCATTTATGTGCTAGTGCTTCTGACAACACTTGTGAATCAGGGAATTTTTAATCAGCAAAATGCTGTATATTGTTTCCCTACAATAAACTATGTTTGTGAAATCAATTTAACATTTTTACCAGGGTTAAATAATACAAGTGATTTCCCTGTGGTCATTTTAAAATGCTGCAAAGGCAGGCTGAATGATTCAGGCATCTTCTTGCACAACCAACAGCACATGTTAAAGCAGAATAATTATTATTATGATAAGTACAGTATGTTCTCTCATACTTGTTTAAAAAGGTTAGCAAATGTAGTCTAAAAAGATATAAGCTCAAAAAATATTTCTAGCGCTTATGTAATGCTCAGCAGTGCTTGTTTTTCTTTGAAGGAAATACACATTTTTAGATTTCTGCTAGGATGTCTTGACTGTGCTTGTGAAACAATACATTTTTAACAGAACTAAATGTGGTATGTTAAAATAACTGAAATACCATCCTTGTAGAAAATGAACTCAGGAAGTAAAAATAAAAATCCAGTAACTTATTAGTATTAAGCACTTTCATCTCCTGTAGAACCTTCATCAGAATACAACTTCCTACTAAAAATGAAGCATTTAAATATTTCAATTAGTGACATTTATATGTTTTTTACTTGGTGTGGTGTTCCTTGGTGTTTGTAAATGTGGTATGATGTTGCACCACCATAATTTTTTTAATGTTTCAGTATCATCCCAGTGTAAGCCAACATTCAACAGCAGGAAATACATGCTGAGATTTGGGTTTTCACCATAAGAAAAAAATGCATTTAAGTAATAAGTATATTTATACATGTTTCTCTTACTTTTTATTGAGTTTCTAGTTCCCAGACTTAAAGGCTCACATGTACATGCCCTTATCAGAAACAAACATAAAAGCATAGCTCAGTCTCCTACCCAACACACAAAACTGATAGAAGGCATACACAAAATCTTTCTGTTTTGTTTCATTTAAAGGAATTCCATATGTCATACAAACCATTTTTGTCAAATCCAGTAAAACATTCCATACAAGTTAATAACTAAAAATGTTCTTATATGTGGAGGTGGCCAAATGTAATGACCATTCATTTTGGTACCACTAGCATATTTAAGTCATTGCATTTTGAATGATACTTCATTTGCATGTGTGTGTAAATGTCAGACTGTATCCAGATCCCCTTCTATACTGCTGGTGTCTGGATGTTACAAAGAAGGCAGGTAAGATCAATATTAAGTGGACATATGTCAAGAACAGCACTTTTGGCTACAGCAGAGGGTACCCAGTGATCTGCGTAGTGTTTGCCCCTCTGACATTTTTTATTTTATTTTACATTTGTTAACAGGGAAAGTCCAACTTGCAATGAGCCAATTTTCAGCGGATGCCTGGGGAGAAATGCCCCAGATGTATGTCTTTGTAATGTGGGAGGAAACCGGAGTGCCCGGAGGAAACCCACATGAATGAAGGGAGGACATGCAGACTCCACACAGAAGGCACCCCAGCTGAGAATTGAACCAGAGAACCTCTTGCTGTGAGGTGACAGTGCTACCGCTGCACCACTGCACCATCCAAAGGCCAAATAAACATGGAGGTGAAGCAGTTGATATAGACCTTAAAATTCAGAAAACAATATATTGGATGAATTAACTGGAATTTAAATGTTGGATTTTTTTCCTAGATGTCACATGCAACAGAAAAAAATAATGTTATGGAATAGCCTTAGCTACTACAATTCATGGTTATCTTTCATGGCTTAGAGAAGCAGAAAAAAAGACCACATAAACATGTAGGTGAAGCAGTTTCTTTTAACTAAAGAACTGAATTTACTCAATAAAGTAAACAATTTTTCATAATGTGCTATTCCATAAAGTATCACACTATTCTATATGAAACCAGATGACATAACTTGGTTCTTAATAAATACTGCCAAACATGATCTTGTGGAAACGCTCCAAAAATTGTTAAACTTAAGCTTAACCATGGGGTATCTTTCTGAAGTATGAAGAATTACTGTCATGATGTCTCTTAATGAAGATTACCTCAACATTTATGAAAGCCCCTATGCCAGTATAGCACACTAGGATATAACTATTCCAACCGATGGCTATTTTACATGCAAATTCTAGTGGGATTGTTTAAGTTGCATTATGTTTAACTGCGACTGTTCTTATGTAAATATATCTACTAGGAAGTTAGACAAGTACAATTCTGAATATATTTATGCTTCTTTCACAAATAATTAGAATACAGTGGCAAAGCATCTGATGGACAATTATTCTTATGTTAGAAAAGGTATTACCAGATTTAAGAGGTGGTAACTATGAAAATAAAACTGAAACCTTTGCAATTGAGGCTGGATGCTGACAGTCACTCAGTAGAGAGCATAGATATCAAATGTGTTTGGCAAATTGTAGATTAAGAACCAGTTTTGTGCATAAATAATGTTGACATGTTATATTGTTTTATAGGATTATAAGTTATTTTGAATAACTTTTAACTATCTGTTGGTGTGCCTGGTAGACTTTAAACATGACTGTGATGTTTTTTGAGTCTGAATGTATTTAAAAACTACTTTCATTATTGTACTTGAAGGAAATATGTGGCTATATATGGATCAAACTGCTATATAAATTCCTATTTCTTCACTGGCTTTGAGTTGGATGCTTTTTTGTTTTAGTTCAGTTAAGTTTAATATCTGTCAGGTGGTTTGATTTTCTGATTTTTTTTCATTGTTTTACATTCAAATTGTCGTTGCATCAGTTTAACTTTGTAAAGCTAAAGGGCACAGTTTCATATCTATGTCCAAAAGGTAGTGTTTGTCATTGGTATTTATTATGTTTCACTGTCTCAGCCTTTCACATTTTTATTAAACAATTTAAGCTTTCACTTGGACTTTTGACTATATGCTTCTTGACATGTTTTGTTCAAAATATAAACAAACTGATGCCTCATGACCATATGATCAGTGAAAACAGTTAAAATGTAAAGGATATAAGAGATTATCACTTACCAACAACAGGTTCTTCTGGGTGAAAGCTGAAAGGATTGTGCATAAACTTGCCCACAACAGTTCGTTCATCACTCCCCAGGGTATTATTCACTCTCAGGGTATAGTTCCCATTGTTGGCACTTGTGGGCTTGTTTAACATGAGACAGCCATGCAGCTCTGTGGAATTGCTTGCTTCTTCTATTACTTTGGTATAGATATAGTCATTCTCCACCAGGCGGGAGTTGTTGAAGTGCCAGCTAATTAGTGGACGTGGGTTCCCATCCAGTGAGAAAGGGATACACCAATGGTGTTGAGGGACGGCATTCTGAAGGTAAAGAATCACAGCTGGAACTGGAACAACACATATAATTAATCATAACAAGGCTTTTTTTACATATGCTGCAATTATTTAATGCAGGCTACATAGACATAATATGCATATAGCACCCAGGTAGCCAAGAAACACAGGGACATCAATATGACAAATTCAGAAAAGATCTTGCACTGAAGAATTAATGAATCAGGACTTGCTTCCTGCTTAGTGATATTAACCTGCATATGTTACAGTAGAATAAATAAACATTTAATTAAAGATATGAGCTCCAGAAACTCTTGAAGTTGCTCATTCAAGTATTTAGTTTCAAACACATTAAAAAATGCAGGAATGGTGTCACTTTTGTAAATAAAGTGCATGGACTCTGATTTTGTGAATTCCCATTCAGTTTCACCACTATAGTCTACAATAAACATAGAAGCTGTAAAGTATAAATTAGATTACTGCTTTAAAATCCAGTGATCATAAGGGCAACCTACATATAGGTTTTCATGTGAATCTTCCTGTGTCTGCTACAGAAGAAAAATAACCCAGATTTTTATATAACCATTCTGCTGGTAAGCAAAAATTTGTCTATGTAGCAGGTGACATGAACTCAAAAAAATATCTGGAATGCTTGCAAGGTCAGTCAAGGGGTCAGAGACTAGTATTGAATGCTAGTACTCTTTATGAAGATCAGAGTGAAGTCTCAGTAAATTACACCAATTGAAAATGAAAGCATGATATTTTGGTGAGCTATGATACATGGAAAGACATGGCAGAATGGAGAGGATGAATGTGCAGGAACATGCACAGGAGCACAGGATGTCTCTATGCTCCTTTCATGCTGGATTCTACAAGCACCAAAGAGGAGAAATAATATTGTCAACTATATGTAGTAAAGCAACTATGACCATCAACACTATGGATTTGTTCACTCTTTCTGAGTCTTAGAATGTAAGCAGAGACTAATAACATTAACTAGATATAGAGAAGATGAACCTATGAATATAATGTTCAGCTCTCTAAAGACAAATAAAGAGACAAGGAAACTTTCTGATATGAGTATTTCATGGTAGAGTGCTAGTCTGTCGTAAAAACAAAACATTTTCTTTATCTCTTCATATTTACACTTCTTTGTGATTTTACCCATAACCTTAAACTTCTAAACACCATTATGTCAGCTTAATGCATTTATTAAATCTTGGTTAAAACTGTGATGTCCAGATAACATTCCACTGAACTGCCACCAAATAATATGGCATCCCCTACTATCCTGGGTCAGTAACTAAGGAGCTTCAATACTGACTTAAACAGGTCACTTAAACAGGAGTAATATTTCACAAATGTCCCCTAAGAACACAACAGGAACATGCTCTACAGCTTGGGACTGGACTGTATACTCCTGTCCACCCATAATGTAACTCCTTATTACACACTTCAGAGCAATGTGTCCCCGTTTAAGACCTCTGATACACTCACACTTAAATAAATTAAATCTCACACATCCAAACACTTCTGGGAAAGCTTAACACAGATTTCCAGCTATGTCTCTTCCCAAAAATAATAACGTAACTGACTGCCACCAATCAGAGTCTTCATGCCCTTTTAAAGGGGTGTCCAAGTATGACGATTAGATATTAGAACACAGAAGTAGCAAATGACCTAAAGCAGCCAGGATTTTGGAGTGGCCCTGGGAATTATCAAAACAAGTATAGCACTCTCAAATCACTAAAGAAAATACTGATTGATCAGCCACAATGTAAGTTAATAAAAATATCTAATATTTAGCAAAAGGATTAAAAATATAAATCAGTAATTTCCAATAAGCAAGCAGAACTCAATCACCAGGAAAATGAAACCAATACTGTAGGATAGAAATCGAACATTCAGAAAAAACTCTAACTGATTTAGCTGATTAGTTATAATTTCCTATCTGATTAAAGGATGCTGTCACTGATCTGAACTACATTACAACAACAGAGCAAATGCAGGATTACAGTTCTTGGTGAGTTATTTTGTGTAGCCACTGCACAGTACATCTGTGAGCAACTCACAATTGGCTGTTAACTGACAACTGACTGTTAACGGTCTTCAGCAGGCTCTTTTATATACTAGCCTGTCACAACTGTTCCAGTTTTAATTTTCAATTCATATTTTGAAAATCAACCAACAGCTGTTTACTAAAGTTCTTTCCTGTCTTTCAGTTTCTGACAGTAACACATAGCAACTGTCAACATTCCAATGACATAATCTGCAGATCAGCTGAATCTAATACAATTTGCTTTTAGAATCTTTCTTCACAAACATGCAGTTAGAAATGTAAAATGACACTGTTCAAGCCTTTAAAGCATTCTGTACAAACAGATAATAAATTAACATGTAAGAACCTATTTACAATATCATAGATAGTCATGCTGGCATATAATGCACACGTTAATCTGAAATTATGTACAAAAAGTCAGCCAGCCATGCTAGCACAGATAGTGTCTAATTTCTTCACACAAACACTGCTCTCTAAACAAGTTTCAAGAAGGATTTATTAATGTATTTTCATTCTCGTAACTGGGAATGCTTAACTTTCAAATCCCGATTTTCAGTACAGCTCCAGGGAGAAAAGCTACAGAAACATTAAAATGCATGGAAGTCATTACATAGCAAGAACATCTCTGAGATGAGACAGCAGAGTATAATATACAGCTGTGTGAAATGAGAGAGAAATATGCAGTAAACATCAATTTGATTCAGCATTGATTTTAAATATTATTTGAAAATGTAGAAATGAGATTTGTGCATTTTTCTGAGATGATAGTAACCAAACAGAAATTGCCCTAATATATAACTATGGTCAGTGATTGAAATAAAAAAAAAGTCTGCAAACTAAATCACTGTATGATACTCAGCAAATTTTCAGAAATTTGAGACTACAAACATGCCCTAAAAGTGTTGTGCTTATGCTACAGATTTATACAGGGATAGGCAAATACATTTTCATAGAGAATAGTGTATAAAAACAAAACATATAAGCTTCTCAAGTATACAAAGTTCTAAGATGGAGCTATTAGTGTATAAACACTGCAAATTAAATAGGCATAGCTTAAACGAGATTATAACAGATGAGTAAATTGATACCAACACAAGAAAGGTACCTGGAACATGGTTTTCTGTAACAATGGCAAGATATAAATAAAAACAATGAGATAGAAATTACTTGCCTCTTTAGAGCTTAACCAGCATTTGGTTGTTTTGGATAACATTATATATATGTTTCGTGAAGTTTAATATCAGTGATACGACAGATACATTTTTATAGAATTACTTCCTCAATTAATGACTTGTACTAGGGAGCATAGGCAAGACATTGTTTTGATGGAAAGGGGGAATTAGAACTGCCTGAGTACACTTCTGATGTAGAACAACTTCAGTTAGGACAATAAAAATGAATTTCTGAATCTTCCTTCAGAAAAGCATACATACTATCGATCCTAGTAGGCTTAAGCTGTACTCCCATAATGTTAACTTATAACTACAGTGAATGTGATTTGTTTTCAGTATTGGTAATTGTATTATGAGCTAAAAAGATTGTAGAGTCATAAGTGTATTAGACGAGTTTGCTCTTTAAAGTGATTGACAATGTCATTTACAAACATAATAAAAAGGAGGGCTCCTAGTGCTAATCTCTGAGGGACTACAAAGTAACAGGTAAATAATGTGAGAAGGCATTAATCTATATGACTATTAAGTGCCTTTCTTCCAGATAGCATTTGAACCATTTATAACTTCTGAGAGAAAGTCCATAGCCATCTAGGAAGATAAGAAGTATTGTGTGTTTAGCATAAAGAATGTTTTGAGAACCCAAAGAAGAATGTTTCAACAATGCTGCCTTGATCTACGTGATCAAGAATGTACTGTACATCATCCAACAGGGCACTGACAGTACCATAGTAAGGCATGACATCATGCTAGGGATTGAAGCAAAGGTTTTATTTGTTTGGATGTTGAAGTAATTGTGTATTAATTTGTTGTACTAGAAATTTATTACAACAGAAAAGAGACCTGTAGCACAAAACATGTTTAACTCAGATGATATTTCTCCATTATATTAGTGTAAAATAAGTACCTTTTCACAGATAATAGGAATAAAACACACTGCCCACCTGGTGAGTGGCAGTAAGAATCCCAGTCATAAGTGCACTTGGGAACCAACCAACATAGCTTAAAAGGAAAGCACAGCTGTGTAAGTTTTATTTAACTGTAACAGATGTCCAAATTTCATGCTGCATCACCAGCATATGAGTTCTGTGCCTGCACAAACCCAAAAAGGCAGCTTTCCAGTGTTCAGAATCCCATTTTCTGACTCTGTCATAGGGGATTGGCTAAGCCCCTCCCATCAGTGGAAGCCTAACTCCTATAAGAGAAAAATCAGTTATTCAGACTTTTAGTGCTAGGTAGGAGGAAACAGGACTTGCAGCCTAAAACACAAACACAAATAACCAAAGCCAAACTACAATGCAACGAGGTTGGATGCCATCGAAGTATATACAAAATAAGGGAGATGATGGGTGGTTGTTGCCAAAGAGTCAGTATGAAATTTAAATATCTACTGTTACGGGTAAGTAGGACATATACAACTGTACTATATTCTTCATTCACACTGCATCAGTGTCATATGGGTAGATTCTCAAAGCTTGTCCTACCTGGTAAGAGGAAGGATAAATATACAGGTGCACCTGGACTATTGTCCTCACAAAGCCTGCTCTGTAATTTGAGAAAGAATGCAGTTTGTAGTGGTTTTAAAGGTATGAACAGAGGACCAGGTTTCCATCTCTTAGAATCTTTCTAGAGTTTACTCCTATCCAATATACTATCAAAGATGAAAAGACTCTGTTAGAATGTGCGTTAACCATGCATGGAATAGATTTACTATGGTGAGAGCAATGAAAACAATAATAGAGGACAGCTAATGAGCAATCACTTGTTTAGAGACTGGTTGACCCTTCCTATCCCCAGAATAGGAATTAAACAACTGTTCAGCTTTCCTGAAAGGCTTAGTTCTGTGTACATCCAAGGTATGTAGACTCTTCTCTCTCCTGTTTTTAGGTTCTGAAACGAAAACTGGCAGATTGCTGGCTTGATTCAGGGTAAATGCAGAAACAACCTTTGGTTTGAAAGAAGGGTTATTTCATAAAACAATCCTGTCCTTGTGAAAACTGAGAGAAGGCTGCCCCACCACAAGAGTTTGCAGCTCAAAGAATCACCTTGCAGATGTCAAAGCAATAAGCAAAACAGTTTTTCAACTGATGAACATCAAATATGCCTGAAAGGCAGGTTCAAAAGGAGATACGGTCAATTTTTCAAGAACAAAGTTGAGATTCCAAGGAGGAAGAATTTGCTTCCAAGGGGATCTCAAGTGCAGCACTCCTTTCATAAACTGTTTGCACACAAAAAGCGATGAAAGCGTGGGATCCATGGGCAGACAAACTGAGCTGGCCACAAGATCCACTTTGATGGAGGCATAAGACAGGCCATCGATGAGTAGTTCACACAAATATTTCAAAATTGTTGGAGAAGACACCATGTCAGACTCTGTGTTACTGGTTAGGCACCACCTAGAAAACGTCTTCCATTCCATAAGACTTTCTAGATGAAGGTTTGCTTGCCTCCTTCAGTACCTGCTGCACTTCATCATAGAACCAGTACCAAGGTATCAAGACAAAATCATCCAGGCTGTCAGCAGCAATTGCTGTAAGTTGCACTGACACTCCGAACAGATCCAGAATGTGAGGAAGCATGTGGTAATTGCCCTTGGACAATTCCATTAACAGAGAGATCCAACTATGCCTTAGCCAAAAGGGGTGTCACCAGTACTATCTTTGGAACTTCTTTCTAAATCTTCAGAAGTACCTTGGGTATCAGTGGAAAGGGTCAAAATGTATCAAGGAGCATTCTTGTCTGAGGGAATGAGAATGCTTCTGTCCTCTAAGCA
Source organism: Protopterus annectens (assembly GCF_019279795.1). Taxonomy (NCBI): domain Eukaryota; kingdom Metazoa; phylum Chordata; order Ceratodontiformes; family Protopteridae; genus Protopterus; species Protopterus annectens. The sequence continues at coordinate 306,779,664 of NC_056741.1, read as the reverse complement.
TGGCTGTGAGAATAGAATTTTACCAACTGTCTGTTTTAAAAGGAGGTGAACAGAACTATTTGAAGTGTAGTGTTCCCCACATCTGGACCAAATCAAGGCAGACCTCTGCCCTGAGTTTCCACTTGTGTGGGTCTGTCTGAGATTTGCTTAGTCTGTCTGTCTGCCATTACATTTTGCTCTAACAGGATGTATGAGGACTGAAGCATGAGTGAATCCTGTAAAGCTAGCTCCCAGGCTGCCATTGCCAACCAGCAAGGACAGTATGACTTTGTACCACCTTATTTGTTTAGATACTACATGGAATTGTCTGCAACCAATAAAAGGGGACCTGGAGACCTTAAGTGTTAAAAAAACTTTTAAGGTCTGATGAAACTCTAGCATTTCTTTGATGTTTATATGCTTAGAAACATCTGAAGGAAACCATTTGCCTTCCACTTGAACTTCTCTCTACACTATTCCCTATGTAAAATCTGATGAGCCTATCTGCACTCACTGAACTGGGGTCTGCAGGGACAAGGGTAATACTAGATAGAGAGGTATCTGATCCTTCTAACACTATATGTCTCATTTCACAAAATCCAGTGCTTGGACCTGGAACTCAAAGAGAAGCAGGTGCTGGATTTTTCTCATGTTGAGTCTGGCCAGTAGTGTCATGAGGATAATTGATACCATGAGGTCTAGAATTTTGAGAATCTCTTTTCTGGAGGCAGATTTTTGGAGAAAAAAAAATCCCTGAAAATGTTCTGAATAGTCAGGACTTTGTCTTCTGGTAGAAAGGCCATACTTTTTTCTATGTCTGTTTCTTTGTGAGGATGTGATACATGACATTTGTATGTTCACCTTGAAATATGGAGCAACTGAAATATGATGATAAGCATCCTTCACCATGATATAGTGATCCAGCAGAAGGGGTAAGACGATCTGCAGGGTGAGCATTTTGAATCTGGGTATGTTCAAAGAGGTATTTAGGAACAACAAATCTAACACTGGTCTCCACAATAGTTCCTTTTTGGGTATCAAAAAGATTATGGTAAAAATTTGTTTTCCTTTTCTTTTTTTGTGGTGCAGGAACTGGTTGTTTAACCCCTGCTCACAACTTGTTTAGGAGTAACAGAGAAAACAGACTTGTCTGGTCTGAAATGTTAGGGTGGTATTTCCCAGAAGGTAGGAAAATGTTATGGCCACTTAGAATAATATCCTCAATTAATTATTCTTGGCACCCACTTTTCTGAAACTAATTTTGGCCAGGCTGCTGGGTTGGGCTAAAGCCTGGAGGAAAGGGGAAAGGAGAAGGTGAAGGGAAGAAGATACAGGATGAAAGGGCTGGATACCCAGTCTTGGCATAGTCATTCTTTAGCAGAAGAATGGTATTTTCTTCTGAAAGGAGCCCCCTTTTATTTGGTTTGAAAGCATTATCTTCACAATATTTCCTCTTGTTACATTGACTGTTGTTGGGCTAGGATTATTGTGTGTTCTGCCCTTTGAAGTTGGATGCCTTGTTATGGGAGAGCCTTGGAATGTGAAACATTTTAGATACCCCATGCATCAATTTAACTCTATCATCTCATTGGGGTCTATATCACATAGTCAGACTTTAGTAACTTCGAACACGGAATTTTCAAACCATCCTGTTTGAAGTTAAAAAACTTCGACTATGGATAAAAAACAAAAAAAAGAAAAAATAAACTGTTGTAAGCAGGGGACAAACCCCCCGTGAACCCCCACACACACCCTCCACTACTTAAATATACCAACTCCGAGACTGAACCACATTGAACAAAATGGAAACCACCCCTTACAGAGATTTCCATTGAAACACTCGAACTTCTGCAAATTTGAACCTATGGTCTCAACCATATGAGGTTTGAACTTGCAGGAGTTTGACTATCTGATAAGAACCCATCTCATTGTATGAGATTCTGGCTAGTAGAGGACCAACCACAGATTCAGAAAGGAGCATTCAAAATCTAATTTTTTAAATGCTCAGAAAAATTCTGGTTATGTAATCAAGAATAACTTCTCAATACAAGAGGAGCAGCTGCATTTCCAGAGGTAGTATCCACATCTTCCTAGACAATCCTCAAGTGTGATTTGAAACCCGAGTCACAATAGATGCAAGGTCATTCATATAGCACTTCTGTTTAGCAGGCAAAGATATAGCAAAGTCATTTAAACTGTAATAACATTGTAAAATAAATGTCTACATAAATCCCTGATAATTTAAATTTCTGAAGAATAAATTACTAGACTTAGACAATTTTTCCCTCAAGATTTCAACAACTTGCTAATTTTATCCACCTGTGTAGAGTTAGAAGAAGCCAAGGTCCTCTTGTTAGAGTTGGCAGCTAGAGAAGTCATAGCTGAGTCAGTTGACAAAGTAGCAAATAAAGCTGCATAATCGCAGTACATCTTGCACTTCCTCATAGGCTTTTTAGGAACTAGTTCAATGGGTTTTACATGCAGCTGTGCAGATACCTTCTAAGGCAGGTAAAAGAAGAGGAACAGCCAAAACATTTGGAATCTCATCCTCAAAAACATTGTAAACTCTGCCAGTCATTAACTTAGCTCCAGATTGCTGCCAGTTAGATACATCCCTAAACTTAGCATCTGTGGAAAGGTGAAAACTTGCTTGGGATTTGAACCTGTTCACCTTCCAAAGAATCACATTGGATGGTCTCAGAATGTTCACTGCTGTCTGCAGCAAAGTCACCATCAAAATCTGTGGTACTGATCTCTAGAGAAGGAATCCCCTAGTCATTCTGAGTAGGAGCATATTATTTGAGATTAGCTAACTGTAAAAGGAAACAACATCAGCCCTATACATGGTAATAACCTGATTATCTGTTGTGTGGTGAAGTGTCTGCTTCTGATAACTGTGAACTACCCTGCAGGACAACATATCTGGGAACAAAGTATTATGTCTGGCAAGGTTTGTCTTACCCCTAATCTCTCCTGCTCCTAAAGGGTTTTGTTTTCCTGTACCTGAACCAGGCATTGAAACAGCCTCAGAGGATGAACCCCCCCCCCCCCCGTATCATAAAAAGCTGCAGGCTCACACCACAGAGTGACAGGGAAAAAGTTAAGTGGTCTGTGGACCATCTTCAGGCAGCAACAGATTCATAAACCATAGGCTGAAGCATGTTTTTGTTATTTTTTTCTTTTAGGTGCAGCTGGGTTTGATTGGGGCAGCCGTATCAGGATCCATTAAGTAAGGGGAAAAAACACCAGCCAGAATAATGCACTGTCACTATTAAGACCTGACCAATGGGCAGCAATAGTAGAAAATATAAACTATGTTTCCACTCAGCAAATAAGGCTAAACTGTAAAAAATGTAGCAGACACAGTTTAAATTGTGCTAAGCCTCCTTCTACAATCTGTGCAGTGTAGTAAACAGCAGACACAGTCACAATACCAAGTAAAATTCATTTATCCAAATTGTGATAAAAAATCAAATGTACATCCTTTTAAAACATCATAAATAAGCAAACTAAGTTTTATTACTTAAATAAAATTACTTGAAAATGTTGAGTAGATTTCCTATTATTACTTGTCACAAAACAAACCAAAATATAAAAAAAATATTTAGAAATATTTAGAAAAAAAATGATTTTTGTTGTTTATTTGTTTTTTTTTTTTTTTAGCTAAGCATTATTGAAGACATATTTCTGAAACTACAGGAATTTTGCAACACAAATGTTTGGAGATCAATTTTTATCCTTAGTGTCAGCACACATTCCAAAGTTGTGGTATAGTTTGTGGATGTTTGTTTTATTTTCCTTTTTTTTTTTTTGCTGGTAATCACAAAATGCTTTCACCTTCTAGCTTCATCAGATCTACACTTAAAAACTAGAAAACTATTAAAGATAATTGTTAATAAAATCAAATAAAGACATGATAGAAATAAGCAGACTTTCTATAAGATGATGACAGTTAATGATCCATAGGCCCTGGTGTGTATGCCGTTTAAGCTTGATGGTTCTACAAACTACAGCTAGGCAAATGTTTTTTTTGCTGGGTTGATTAGAGGGATTCAGAATACCATTTACAGGATTTTACATTGTTTAGTTTTAAAGATTAAGAAAAGTATAAACAGAATAATATCTAGGGTACAATAATTAAATCAATAAAAGCATGGTGTGGCAGTCGATCTGGGCAGCAGACATGCCATTAAACCAAACCAGTCTTTACAGAGTTTATACATTACAAGGAAAAAAGCAAGCTTAGAAAAATGAAAAAGCTTGGTGGAAGAATGTTCTTTTCCCTCCAATGCAGTTTAAAAGAATCACAGGCAGAAAAATCATATTTTAAATTTATGCCTAATGAACACTTAGTTCAGTGGAGCAGTTTGTCACTGCAACTCTTTTATAGTCTTTTTAAAAACGGTTTTAAAATTAAAAAAAAAAAAAAAAAACAATTTTCCAAGAAATGAAAGGCTTCAGATTCTGGATTAATGTGTATGTATCACAAATATAAATGTGTATGCATGGGGTCATTTATGATAGATATAGGACTACAAGTACAGATTCAATGAATAGTATCTGGGGATGTATTAGGTACTGAAAATGTGTTGCTTAGTGTAAATATGCAGTAGCAAATGTGTTATTATAAGGTAATAGTATTTATAGTCTCCATCACTTTTATTTAGGGATGAAAGAAGAAAATAGTTAATCTGGTTAAGCTGTTCATAAAAATATGTTCATTTATGATACCTATTAGATTACAAGTACAGATTAAATAAATTATGGAATAACATGAGGAATGTAAGGAATATATTCCTTATAATAATTCCTTATAATTTTATAAGGAATATAAAAAGTACTGAAAATAAGATCATTATTGATCAATACATTAATTACTAAAACAATGCATGGTGCAGGTTTTCATCCTACAGAAGAATTTATGAAATAGACCTGATGAGATTTCTTGACTCATTCTCTCCAATAGAGTTCAGGAAGTTTGCACTGTAACTTCCAGTGGGCGGAGCCTCAGTCTTTTCACAGAATCAAATTATGTCCTCACATTTCAAACAAATGTTCATATCTCTGGAACCATAGTGGTTATGAAAGAAGTATGAACGGCAAGCTCTTCAGCACAAACTATTTTTATAGTGGTAGTATTCTTTGGGTTCTAGTTCATAAACATAATTTTATATGTGCAGTAAACACAGTAACAATTGCATTTGTAATATTTTGTAAACAACTTACAGTATTTCAGCAACCACTCAAGTTACACACACACTGTCAGCAGCATTTTATTCATCTAGCTGAGAGCTTTCATATGATGTTAAGGAGCTCCGTCTGTGTTACTTGGTTATTGAGATATTTAGAATAATGTAAAAAGTATATCTATATAAATTAATATCATAAAAACAACAGTTAATATATATTTCCCTGCACTAGACAGAGGTCAAATATTAATGCAGTTGAGTTTGCCATTGTGTAAGTTTGAGATGAAAAATTTTAAAACCTTGGACATAACATGATTTTGGAATTATTGATGCAAATATGAACAAGCAATATTTAGGAATATGTGACACCTAGAGGCGTCGGTAGGAATTAACTGCAAATGCACCTAGAGGCATTACTCAGATGTAATGAGTTAAAGGATGAATGCAAGGCAGTCATATGGTGGGAAAATGTGATGGTCAGTTTTTTGACTAACTGCCAAGTTTCTGTTTATTTAATCATACAAAAATCACTCAGTTGAGATGGCTCCCCCTTTTGTAGAAAGAAGTAGTAGTCCACCAAACTCATAAAAAACTGATAGGCCAAAAAAGAGCCATAAAGATGATAGAGTGGACTATTGAGGAAATAAAATTGTGTATTGTTACTATTATGCAAGATGCCCATAATTTCCAGACAGAAAATATACAAAAAGATTAACGGCCAGATTCAATAAAGCCTATACTACGTGTACACAATATATTTTCAAAAAACATCCTTATCACATTTTTTGTGTTTTCTAGTCATTCTGTGTACATGTATTCTACCTGTTGTGGTAACCTTTTTGAATCCCTGTCAATATTTAAAGCTGCAAGAATATCAGTAGGAAAACTAAAATTAGGAGGAAGAAGATGTGCATTATGTCTGTGTTGTCTGTTCACTCAGAGCAGTATACACTTACCCCTGGATTTATTAAACTACTGTGCAGGACTAGCTTAGTCCTGCATGGAAGCAACCGTTTAGGAGCAGGATGGCAGTGTGCCATGCATATTAATAAGGCGCACTGCCTGAACTCCTAGGCATACACTGAGTGTGTAAGAGTGCAGGGGGCATGTCTGAGAGCAGAGCTGTCAGAATAAACATACCCCTGCAATGTGCAACAGCAGAGAGGGGTATGCAATGAGCGAGACCGCTCACAGGTGTCCACATATCCCCACCAATAGTCTCCCTTGTATACAACAGCAACAGAATGTAGTAATAAAATGAAGAAACCCTATTTTTTTTTTAATCCGATTGAAGCTAACCGTAGGTGTGCAGGTGTGCCCATTGCTTAGCTACGGTTAAAGCAGCTTAAAAGGCAGAAGAGGATAACAAGGAAGATATTTGCAAATGACACAGCACAGCAATAGTGTAGTGGGCAGAGCAGTCACCTAACGAGCAGGCATTCCCGGTTCAAGTCCCACTGCTGCACATTCTATTTTACATGACAAAGCACATTATGACCAATATTTTTGTTGCATAACCCACTAAATAACATATATTTATGAACTGGAGTATTGCAGTAAATGCACATGTGAGGTGTCAGTATCATAATGAATAAGGCACTAGTAAGCAGGTCTAAGCACAAATAGGCAGTAGTAAGCATAATTAAGCACTAGTTAGTGGGCATAAACCCATTTGCATGGTGGTAAGCAATGCCTGCACTGGCTAAGCAATTCTAAAGCTAACTCTCTGTAAGCAGATGTAACGGCAGGTTAGCAGTGCTTACCGTTGCGCAAACCCACTTACAACTGCTCAAAAGTGCCTTAATCCATCTGTATCCAATGGCCCTTGTTCTGCCCATCAACAAAATAAACAGCCATGCAGGTCTAGAACCCAGGACCCTATACACCATAGTCCCAATAGTTATCCACCAAGCCATCACAGAAGTAGAGATGAATAAGGTAGTAGTAAACATGCCCCCACCGTAGTATAACCAAACTGAACCTGTGAAAGGCATCAGTATACAGTCATATGTGTCATAACCCACTACATAACATAACTATGTGAACTGGAGTACAGCAATAAGCCCAGAAGTGAGGTATAATTGTAATAGAGTGTTGAAGTCCCCAATAAAACACAAAGACCCCACAGAGTGTATGTACACATCAATCAGGGGTACCAGAGATACATATAAGGTGTAATGAATAATAACACAATGCCAAAAAGGCATTATAATGAAGGTCTAATGTAAACAATGCTAAGCATTGCACATGCCAGCGTAGGAGGTGTGAGCAATGTGTAGACCAGCTAACTCTTTGTGTTCAGTGGTATATCCCTTTAAACAATGCCAGCCTTAGGTAAGCAGGTTTGCCCATAGCTTAGCTTTTTCAAAACTCGCCAATTATGGAAAAGTGCAGGAAATCAGCCCTACTTAAACCCTAGAGGCGGGAATACATCTCATAACTGGTTGTAGCTTCCCCTTGCAGGCACTATGGCAGTAAGGGGAGAAGGAGTGCACTTCCATGGGCAATGCTGGTGCATCCAGGAGTCCAAGGTCATGGCAGGACTCGTAGTTAAAGACCATGCACAGAGACTACTGCAGGGCCAGTACCAGGGCTCCCAATATAAGGCGGAGGCCTGGGACCGTCTTGCCCATGACCTCACCAGTGCCAATGGCATACCCCAAACTGGTGAGCAGGTCAGGCACCACTATACTGACCTAAAGTGGTGGAAAGGGGACCTCTTGGAGGAGTGGCTCCAAGAAACTAGCAAACTAGCGCATCAGGGGATGTTCCAGACATGTGTAAGTATCACTCCAGTATGTGTGTAATAAGTGCTGCTCAGGTATATCATGGATAGGTATGGCTAGCTATTCCTCTTATGTCCCCCACAGCTGCAATGGAGTGGGCCGCGAACCATGAGGCCCACATCAGCCACCTAGCATGGTCACAATGTGAGGCAGTTCAGTAATATTCATGCTTTTACTGTCATAGGAAATAAAAATAAAAGTAGTAGTAAATTAATTGCTAGTATAAAACTTGTATTGCTCAAGGGAAGTACTGCATATGCTAGAGAATATGGCAGGAAGAGTTTCATATTGTTTGTATGGCAATAAAAGTGTACTATCCTGACAAAACAAGTCTAACTGCTGGACTGCATGTGTATATTCTGGTATCATATTGTAATGTAGGTTTGCAGTTATGTAATAGTACTGTAGTATTAAGCACTGTTACCCACACCATGCACCATAAATTGAATGTGTAGGAATGCCTGTCTATGACAGGTGTAATTCCCCAGAGGTCATTTAGTACAACTGAGAGACACATAGACAGTAAACAGGGAAAATGCAGACAACAAAAAATGAAAAGCACATGCAACTGAGATGTCAACTGTTGTTTTTTTTTACCACACACAGCCACAGTTTGAATCCTGCCAGTGGCAGTAGTCTGCATACAGAATCATACCCCACAACTGTACAGATATGTCCAGAATGTCTATTAAAGTGGCCCATATCTATTGCCTATCACCCTGTCCCTCCTGGGAAATCAGTGGGATGATCCCAAATTTATAGGCAGCAAACAGGAAATACAACTTATTGACACACATCTATGACAACAAACCTGGCACACTATCAACTCCCCAATACCTTATGTAACTAAGAAGCCATGTATGTCCCATTTACACCCCAACGTGTTAAGCTGTGGTCAGAGTGAGTACACTAACAGAGTGAGATGTATGTGCATAATAGTAATGTGGAACCTGGTACTGTGTGTGGGAACATTTAGGTAGTGCTAACAAACATTGCTCCCACAGGTACGTTGGATATGAACACTGTGCTGAGAAATACAGACCAATATAACCTGTACTGGTACTGACCACCCTGGTATTGTAAGGGATTGTGAGTGTTGCAGTTTCTCTGAATAATAAAGTATCACTGGTCACTGTCACCCACACTGTGCTACATAATATAACTGTGTAGGAAAGCATGTATATGTGTGTGTCAGGTCACTAAAGGTGGAAGAGGGCAATATTCTAGATATGTCCAGGCACACCAGCAGGTGGTCAACACATGGCCAGAGTCTGTGCAGAAAGAGTTGAATAGCATAGTGCAAAACATCAACCTGGAATCCGGGTGTATGTGTACAAATAGTTAGTCAGTTTTAACAAACATTCCCTCCACAGGTAGACCAGGTAAGAGGTGTATACTGCAGATAAAACCGGTTCATGTGTAATGATGTTGACAGCCATATCACTGTCGAATATAAGTCTATAGGGTAGTGTAGTAAGACTTGTAAGGTACAGATAACAGCACCGACCAGGAAAGTAATGTGGAGTACAGGAATATGCTGCTTGTTAATTAGCATCTTTCTCCCCCACACCTTATCTCCAACAATAATCAACATACCCACCCAGACTGGTGTGTACTGACTCTGATAATGTCCAGTTGTTTGATAAATATTTTAATGGTTCCCATGCAAGTACCATATTGAATTATTCCAACATTGTTGGCATGGTGCTATCAACGAACCTTCATGCTGTTCGTATTACAACTGTGGTCCCATATATGCATGTGTTTTGTTTGCTATGCAGCTGTTCGATATCTGGTGTCTGGGTTAATGGGAATATCTATGCATGCTGTTATACCTAACCCTGAAATGTCTTGACTATTACTAACCCATATATGATGTTGAAATCTTAACACTATAGCACGCTTGGGAAGGCCGGTCCAAGCGGACCCACCTGTCCCACCTCAGCTGGCCGAGGCACCGGGCACCAGCATATCTGGGGCCCAACCCTGGACCTCCTGTCTGTTGGTCCTGCACCACCTTCTGGTGGAACTGCCTCAGGGGATGGGGCTCACCCCCCCCCCGGGAGTGTGTGCAGACAGGCACCTGTCACCCTTCGCCAGGTCGGGTGCGTAGAGTGATAAGCAAGCAGTTCAGTGATCTTCTGTGCCAGCTTGAGCTCCACATGTCATGATTATAAAGTCAGCCTGGCTCTGCGGCTCAGCACCCAGCACAGCCACCTTCGGGGCTGTGAAGGTGCAGGGGTGACTGCCCATGGTGGGGACCTCAGTCCCACTGTTACCACTAGGGGGCTTGTGGGCTTCCGATATCCCAACACCTCTCCCCATCAAGGTGTTTACCCCCCACATGTGTCATATACCGCCCCTGTAAGCATCTTGTGTGTCTTGTCTGTTAACCTACCCAACCTACCTCCCAAAATATACCTACTACCCCTCCCCAATATTCCATTCTCACCTGGAAAATAAAAAAGGGCAATCTGTTCCCACAAAAAAGTCACGCCCCATACATAGCTGTCCTTTTTGCACATATCCACTGGACACATGTAATCTGGTCTAATTGGCATCACAACTTATTGTTGTCCTCACCCCTCTCCCAGGGGTTTGAGTGTCTACAATTACCTTCAAATTCAGTGTATATGCACAGCTGTTGCTGTAGAAGAAATGGGCAGCTATGGACCTTCCCTACACCCTTCCTGCACATCTCTAGCTATTTTCCCTACTGTCTTTCCCTTTTTGTGCCCATTTTTCACCACATTCCTATCAACCCTTTTTTCTTTTCTTTCAAAGAAATTAGCATGGGGGTAAGTGGGAGTAAGCACTTTTAAGCAGCAGTAAATGGGTCTAAGCCTATTTGCGCGGGGGTAAGAAATACCTACACAGGTTAAGTAATTTAGAAGCTAACCGAGTATAAGAAACTGTAACCGGAAGATAGAAGTGCTTACCTCTGCTCAACCATGCACATATGTGCTTAAAACTGCTTTAAAGTGCCTTAATCACTCTGTATCCAATGGCACATGTTCTGCCCAGCAACAAAATAAACAGCCTCTGCTAGAGGCTCAAACCCAGGATCCTGCACACCATAGACAACAAGATTTACCACTAAGCCATGCCAGACATACATAAATCTGACGTTTTCAGAAACATATTATACAAGCCAGTCATGCAACAGTACAGAGACTGTACACCAACATTTAGATTTTTGTGTGTGTGTAAATATAATAATATCTAAACAGATACAAAATATCTATATACGTAGATATATATATATATATATATATATATATATATATATATATATATATATATATATATATTTAGAAATATATTTATATATATATATATATATATATATATATATATATATATACATAAATATGAACATATACACATGCAAATGTCTACATCGACACACACATATATATGTCTGCACCTATATGTCTGCATATACACAGCAAGTTACATATATGTACGCAGATATATATCTATGTAGGTATATACGGACATAGTTATATATATGTAAGCAGATATCTATATATATATATATATATATATATATATATATATATATATATATATATATAGGTATATGTGGCCATACATCTGTAGATAGCAATGGTAGATTAACAAAAACAAATATGTCCACATGCACTGTTAATGGGGTTGAGAGGCCCCAAACAATATACGTCTTGTACGAATAGGCATACCTCCCCCACAGCCAAACATGTCCACCCTACAATACACTACCAAGTTTTGCATATCCCATAACCAGGGCCTGACACGACATGGGTGCAAGATGTTAATAGTACTACATCCCACCTGTATGATGTCAGGCTGATATTGGTAACATATCTTGTAGTACAGTCTGTCTCCCACAGGAAATGTAAACTACAGAAGCTATCAACATCCACAGGATACATATACACAGACACATATATGGAGATACAAATATATATATATATATATATATATATAGAGAGAGAGAGAGAGAGAGACTGCCTTTAGCTAATTCCACCTAAAACACCAATTTTCTAGAGTTTCTGTGATTTAAAAAGCTTAGGTTAGTGCTGAATTCAGGGCTGTGTTACACGTTTCTGTGTTTGCCCATACCTTACTTGGATAGAAGGAAGTTTTTCTGTTCACTGTGAGAGAGAGAGCTTTGAGCAGCCTATCTGTCCCTGGAGGAGTGGTTTCAGCCCAGAAATTAATAGTTAATTGGCCATTTTTGGGCTAATTTCTATCTCTTTCATTTCCCTGCTATAAAAACCTGCATTTCGAGCCAAGCAGCGCCGGTTAGCTAGAGTATAACTATTCCCGGCTCCACAAAGTGTACTCTTCAATTTTTCCCTAGGAACTAGACAAATTTTCAACTTAAGCACTCAAACCATTCACTTATCACCCAGCACTTGCTCAAAACTCATAGCAAGCACTAATAAACCTTAGCACTAGACCCCCCCTATACTGTAGAGAAGGACAAGGCTCTCTAGTTGACCTTACCAGCCAATCAGTAAAACCGTTCACTGTACCTATCCAGGCATGTCCAAAGGGCAGTTTCAGCTGTACTCTCTGGTCCAACTGGTGAATCTGGGCATTTTGAGGCAATGTCACAATTACTTCATGTACACAGACAACCCTCTCCTCCTTCCACCAAACACTAATACATGCAAGAGATGCAATTATACAGCCAAACTGGAGGCTAAGCTCTCTCAACCCAAGACTGGACCAGGCAGTCAAGAGGAGAAGGGAATTACTTGCATCACACCACCAGTCTCACATAGACCTATGAAACCAGCACTGGCTAAAAACACACATAAATACACGAAAACATACTTGGAGGCTCTAAATAAAAATCTGCAAAAGCAACAGAGACCTCCAAAGCAGACATCCAAGCAACCTCCACCCCCCAAGACAAACCATGAAACACATACTTCACAAAACCAGTGTGCCACGCAATCACAGCCCTTAAGACAAAATAACATACCCAACACAAAAGTAATAGGTGACTCTATAGTCAGGCACACTGATGTCCCACTCACTAGGCTGAACAAGGAGAAGGTTACTGTTAGCTATCTGTCAGGTGCCAGGATCCACCACATAACACAAGCACTTATGTCACTCCAGAACAAGTACAAATATGACTCTGTCATTGTCCATGTTGGTGTGAATGACCTGAGCAATACCTCCCTGGACTACATGAAAAGAGACATGGAGGAGCTCTCTGATCACGTAGCCCAGGCCGGTATGACCCTGACCCTGAGTAGCATCCTGCCCTCACCAAGAATTATACCACAGTATAGAGAAACAATTATCAATTTCAACAATTGGCTAAGCTTCTGGTGTCATTCAAAGGGGATCCAGTGTCTGTCAGCCTGGGATGACATACTCGATAAGCCACGCTGTTTCGCTAGAGGCGGCTTGCACCTGTCACCCGTAGGCTTTTGAATACTGGCCAAGGCTCTTGCCACCCCCATAGTGCCTTTTTTAGGCAAGGCACAAAAGACAAACCCACCGCCATAAATAGCACAAGTAACAAAAACCTGAGGGTAATGCTACTCAATGCCAGAAGTCTGAACCTCAAAATGCACGCACTCGAGGCACTCCTCAGTATGGAGAAAATCGATATATGTGCAGTAACAGAAACCTGGATTAAGGCTCCAGAGAGCACCCCAACACTACCAGGCTACATCTCATACCATACATTTCAGCCACAAAACCCGGACCGAAATACAAAAGGTGCGGGAGTATCCATATTCATCAAGGATACCCACACCTCCAGGTTAGTGGCACAGCACGATGCTTCAGAGATCATCCACGTGCAACTAACAATGGGCAAAACTGCTATTCAAATTATAGCTTACTACTGATCACCCACCATGTCCCAGGACCCCCACTCCACAATCCTGGAAACACTGGGAAACATAAAGGTCCTACCAAACACCCTGATATTGGGTGATTTCAATGACCCAAACATTAACTGGGAGAACTACTCAAGTACAAACTCCCTTGCCCAACATTTTCTAGAATTTATAAACTCAAACGCCCTGGAGCAACTGGTCAACACCCCCACCAGAGGTGACAACATACTGGACCTGGTCATCACCAACATTGTCGACCGGTGTTCCACACTGGAGGTCAACCCCTTGCTGGTTAGATCTGACCATAAACTAATCACTCTGGATATCCAGATTAAACCACCACCCCCGGTCAAAGAAACCACCGTGAAAAACTTTTCAAAAGCAAACTTCATGTTACTTATGACCGAGGTGGGAAGTTTCAGCCCCCATGCTAAAGGATAAAGCTGTCCAAGCTGAAAAATCCTTTACTAATGCACTCGATGGGCACCTACAGTAATGCATGGATCGTGCTATCCCAAACAAAACCAAGACTCACTCTTCCAAGAAAAGGAAACCAGTCTGGTGGACCCCTGCCATAAACAAGCTATAGAATAGAAGGAGGAAACTAGTACAGAAAAGAGTAAAATCCCAAGAAGGGAAGACATTCCTGATCAGTATCAGCAAGAAACTATGTTCCCTCATAAAATCATCCAAGGCTAGCTTTGAAAGAAAAATTGCCATGGACTACAAAGATAACCACAAGGCATTCTTTTGCTATGTCAAGAATCTAAGTGACAATTCTCAGATCTGCTCGGAGTTAGTGCAGAATAGCACAAAATACACTGAACTGACCGATATAGCCAACATCCTGGCATACAGGTTCAATGCAAACTTCACCCCCCTCTCACCCCCGAAAGGGCCCATAACTATACCAGAAGAATGTATTGCCCTTGAAATCACAGACACTCAGGTTAAAACAGCCCTCTCCAAAGCCAACGACACAGCATCAGTGGGACCGGACAATGTCCCAGGCTGTGTCCTGCATAAGCTCAAAAATGAACTAACCCCTCACTTAAACACAATGTTTAAACTCAGCCTCTCCACAGGCTATGTGCCCACACTGTGGTGCACAGCAATGGTTATTCTGTTCCACAAAGGTGGAGCCACAACAGACCCCAGGAACTATCACCCTATAAGCCTGACTAGCTTGGTCTGCAAAGCTATGGCGCACATCATCATGGATCTCATTAACAGAGACATTGGGAACCTCCAATCTCCAATCTCTGGACCCTACCCAGTTCAGCTTTGTTAAGGGTAGATCATGCCTCCTAAACCTGGTGGACTTCCAAGGCTATAGACAAGTGAAAGGTGGTCCACACAGCCTACCTAGACCTCGCAAAGGCCTTTGACACCATTCCCCACTCAGGTATTATAGACAAGCTCACCAGCCTGAACATAAACCCCTATATCATGAGATGGGTTGCCAACTGGCTCACGGACAGAACCCACATGGTAAGAGTTGTGGGAGCTAGGTCTGACTCTAAACCAGTTACAAGTGGTGTTCCCCAGGGCTCAATCCTAGGATCCCTCCTGTTCGGCATATACTTCTCAGAGGTACAGGCAAGCACAGGAGGACTATGGCTGACCAAGTTCACAGACAACTGCAAACTAGGGGCTATAATTGACTCTCCAGCTGACACAGACATCCTCCAAAAGTGTCTCACTGAGACAGATACCTGGTGTCAAAACCATGGCCTCAAGCTAAATGCCAAAAAGTGCATAGTCATCCCCTTTGGAAAAAACAAAGTACCCACAAACTACCACATAGGTGGTAGCCCCCTAAATACGGAAGACGTAATAAGGGATCTGGGTACCCAAGAAGATGGTAACCTCTCCTTTGATAATCACATTGCCAAAGTAGTTAGAAAATCCTTCTATGTGGCCCACCTTATCACAAAAGGGTTTGCATCCAGATCGAAAGAGGTCATTGGGCCCCTCTATGCATCACTCATCAGACCCATCATAGAGTACAATGCCCCATTTGGGATGTACCTTACAAGACACCTGCAACAACTGGAAAGACCACAGAAGTACCTCACCAATAGGATCACTGGCCTCAAGCAGATGCCCTATGCAGCTCGAGTGAAGAAATTCCAGCTGTACTTAGTTGCATACCACCTACTCAGAGGTGATCTCTGCCTGACATACAAGGCCATGTCCAACCCAGAATTGATGGATATGCTCCACCTAAAGAAAACCATATCCCCTCGGGCCACACGCTCCAGGGATCTAAACCTCACCACAACAATAAATAGGACTTGCTGGAGGGATAAATTCCTGTCCCAGAGACTTTCCATGCTATGGAACAAGATTCCAATCTACATTAGGCAGAGTTCCTCGCTAACCCTCTTCAAGAGAAATCGACGAGTGGATGGAAACAGAAAGTTTACTCCAGGGGTCACTTCAATGGCTCTGCTGAACAGAGGCACAGGGAACTAATCTAAGGGGGCAGCCAACACATTACGGCTAGGCTTATAAATGCCTTTGGGCAGATAGCCTAGTACCTACCTATGAACCTATGAACCTATATATAGATATACATGTGACTACACATACACACACAGAGATATGTACAGTAAGATGCATATGTAGAAGGTGCGCATAATATGGAAAAGCCACTGTGCCTACAGTTAACACCTTAACAACTGGACACTGAATGGGCCACCCATACAAATGACAATCATTGCCTGCAACATATACCCACAGAGAGGTCACAGGAAAAAACACCACACACAGGTTTGCAGAAATGGAAAACCTTTATTTGTGTACTATTACAGTTCTATATGCCATGTCATATAGCTGTTCAGACACTGACATCTGTATAAACAGAGTAATGCAACTGTGAAACATACTAATACAGTAGTCTGGAAAGGTTCATAACTGTTGCTGTCCAGGCCAAGCCCTTCAAATTGTACAATAGTAAAGACAGACTGGGCCACAGGATACCAACAATCAACAGTAAGTAATGCAGGTGTTCAGCAGCCTCTATCTACACTCTGTACAAAATCACTAGGTGGTAAAGAGTTCAGTTGACCAAATGGGATTTAACTGTTACATAACAAGGCATACCTGACACCATCACAAGCACACTGACAAACAGAACAGTCTGTATGGCAGGAGGCAGTAGGCCTGCATTAACCCAATTTATGTAAGTAATGTAAATATAGATGAAGTATACGGTACTGTACATCCAGATACCTTAAGGCAGCTCACCCCTGATAGCCCCACATTTTGTAACAGCCTAGGTCATTTATGGTGCATCCCCCCAGACTCAATAATACAAAGCCATATACCTCTGTTACATACACTGGCCTCTGGAGTGCATAAGAGCACACATGTATTGTGTAGGTGAAGCCCACACATATATGGCCCCAGCCTCACGGTATATGTGGGGGATACAACAGCAATGGCAGTGTGATATACTCACAGCACACTACAGAACAACCCCTGACTGCATGTTATATGTGCAAAGCTTGGTATGAATGTGGAGGACAGAGGCTGGAACACAAGCCCATACATGGAAAACTGTTGCCATACACTTAGCAAGTTGCTGGTGTTACAGGATAGTCTGCAACATACCCTTAGCTAGGGAATTGAGGGTAGAAACATAAATGGATGTAGTTATGTACTGATAGCACTCAAAACACACACTGCCAATGAAATATCTGACACAGGACCTGTGTTGTGCACAGACATAACATGATAGGCACACCTCTGGCCAACAAGAGGATAGGCCCACAGTTGAGAGCTATGTATACAGACTACATTCCAAGGTAAACTAGTATGTACACACATACCCTGTAACACCAGTACTATACAAAGCATAACACAACTCTACTCACAATATGTCTGTAGTTCTGAAACTTCCTACAAATATGTAGCTGGCCTGAGTGTGCCAGTTCTCCTGAAAGAGGTATTGCTACCTGCTGTCTGTAACACTGATGTCCACACACAGGAAGGATGTCCATCACACAGGAGAGGTAAAGGGATCACGCCCACATGATGTAGGGATCTATAGTAGGTGGTTGCCATGACAGTGGTAACTGGAAGCACTACACAGCAAGCTGCATACAGTTAGCAAGTGTAGGACACTGATTGGTGCAGAGGCCATCACCTGATCAAGTGCATCACCTACTAAAGCCAGGCTGCAATCTATTCAAAGCAGCTCAATCCATTCACTGGAGAGAGAGGGAGAGAGAGAGAGAAAGAAAGAAAGAAAGAAAGAAAGAAAGAAAGAAAGAAAGAAAGAAAGAAAGAAAGAAAGAAAGAAAGCTTAAGCGGAAAAACAAATATAGCTCATCATACTAACAGCTGAAGATGCAGGCATTTAGCCAGCTGCCAGTCATAAAGATATCATTCCTACAACAGGTATGTGAAGTATATGAACATGTATTAGAATGTAGTACCTGGTCTATCATAATGGGATAGATGATGTGGAATGAGTTATATTTGCCATCAGGTGTTGTTGTGATGATGCTCAACTGAACAACTGCTATGGACAATAGTGTCTGTCCCTGTGGGTAGTGGACCATAGCTGTTAACTGTAAAGGTCAGCACTGACAGACAAGATGTAAGCCATCATAGTGTGCATTGTGTAATGGGAAGTATGTATATTACATGGCCAATAGCTGGTGGGGGAAGTAATGCCATTATGATGGACATGTGGGAGCCACAGCCCACCACTGGCAGGATACTCAGGTAAATCTGTAATGCAGCATGCTGGAATGCCATAGGTGTATAATAGGGTAGCCTGCAATCAGATCCCACATATCTTCTCTGTATCATTCTAATTTTAGAATATGTGCTGCCAAAGCAAGTGGTCAGGATTGGTATACCCCACTAATGTCAGGCCGTATCCATATGTGGCACCTGTCTGTGTTGTAGTAAGGCAGAACAGTGCAGCTGTGCATGAAGGTGTTGTGATATTGTAGAGATAATGTTTGAATGTACCCCACATATAGGTATGCATATGTGTACATATGTCACATATATAATATATAAGGATATATATGTATATCAGCATGTATGTCCAAAAATATACATATACCCATGTGTAGACATATATATGTGCACATATATATGACATCACATATATCTACACATATATTGATATATACCTATATGCACATGTCTACAAACACACACTCAAACATATATTTATGTAAAAATATGTCCCCTATATCGTTACCACAGTGATGTATGCTATGTGTGAGGCAGCAGCACACATAGCAATACACACAGATATCTACAGCTGGCAGTGTGTGCACCATGGACGGGTATGTCACATGTTAGTCCCTTCTTGGTACCACACTGCCCCGATCTGTGAAGTATGCAATGAGAATATGGGGAAGTATGGGAGGTACACATGTGGAGGTGCCAGGTGGTCAGGATTGATAGATCTAGAGGACAGTCTACAGAGGTGGTATGTGACACGTGGTGGGTAAACACCATGGATGGTGTGTGCAGTCTGTGATGTGGATGCCCCATGGTCCCCAATATGGGCACAATGGGAACAAACCTCAAACTAACTGCCACTCACAACAGCATTCCACGTCCTGAAGGTGCCTGGTCTGGGGGCTGAGCAGGTGGAGCATGTTGGCCGTGTGAATATGAACTAGGTGCCTCAGACTGATGTAGCACATCTCTCATGTGTCTGTGGAGCCCAGTATGTTACAGACCCTAGACCTGAGCTCAGGGGACAGGAACAAGTTGGTGTGTGCCCTGAGGGGGAGGGCAACATCCCCTGGGTGGTTCCACCTGATGGTATTGCTGTAATAGTACATGAGAAGGCCCCAGGTTGGCACACACATGTGATGTGGCCAGGTATCATGGGCAGATGGGTGCGGTATGGTGGAGCAGCTGGCCAATAGAACATATACATGTTATTGTGTCACTGTTATAGAACATTTGTTGGTAGTAATAGTCTACACAATCCCGGTATATGTCCAACAGCATGCATAGATATCCCCAATAACACAGACTGTCAGATGTGCAGCATACCACTGGCATATATGTAACCATAGTGGCCCTGACAATGGCATCCAGGTGAATAGTCTGTAACAGGCCAGCAATGATAGTGTCCACACAGGGAACATGGCTACAATCACATAGCAGAAGGTGTAGTACAATACAAAATCTGTCCAAACTGTAGTTAAGCTGTAGCCATCCCTAATGAGTTGTGTGTACAGTCTGTTGAAGCAGATATGGTGGGGGGCTGACAACGATGTGTATTACACACTGTGGTAACTTTGCCGTATGAGTTGCTCAGGCCTGTTTCTATCTTTATGTATTTCAGACAATATGTCACATGGCAGGTTACCTGTGTATTCAGCGGATGAAAATGAGGTCACCATCAACCACCTGGTACAGCACTACCAAGTGCTCTTTGGCAGGACAGCCCATGAGCAGCAGGGGTGGACTGCCCTGTGGAATGATCTAGTCTGCAGGGTCAATGATGTTGGCCTGCATAACCGCAGTTTTGAGTTTTGAGTCCAGCATCACTGCAGCAACCTGCTTTGCAATGCCTGTCGGTGTGCTGCTGCAGTCCGGGGGATCACCTCTCCACAGGGTGAGAGCCATGCCATCCATCACCCCCGTCATGTATGGAGGAGCTCCTCACCAGCCTCATGACACCTGCCCATCCGGAACACCAACAACCACTGGACCCTTTCATGGAGGTGGGTGTCACCCACACACCAGCTGAGGAGTGTACAGGTAAGGACACAGGTCACATCAGTAGACCACTGTTGTGTAAATATCCACAGTGGTACAGGTAGATCATGCATATCTGACATGTCATAGATATATTGTGTTGCTGCATTGTAGTGATAAACAGATGTCCAGATGTGGCAGTATTGTGAATATTTACCATTGATGTATGGTAGTACTGCACCCAGCCTGTAGCAGTGCCACAGGTGTGGCCACTGACATTGCATCTCTCACCCTCTTATGTAGGTCCCTTTGGGATAACAACAAGACAGCAGCCTGTAGCTGGTGAGTATGTCATATGTAGATGCATGCCAACACACCGGGCATGTAATGATGATGGTATATTTTATGCACACATCGAACACACCTACCCTGAATGCATGCTGTACATGTGCATGTATTGTTGCTGTGAAATACACGGTCTCACAGGGACAACCATGATGGGGTACTGAAAGGGTATGTCACACACCTGCATGATAACTAACATCCTGTCATTCGGAATGTGTCCACAGGGAGTACAGACATGGCCTACAATAGTGACATGTTCTGAACAACACCCATATACAGTGCAACACCAGTGTATATACCTGTAGGACAATGCCAATTGCTGCAGAGATACACTATGGCATAAGGCATTACAGTAGTCCACATTATCAGCTGGGTCTAGGCTGCAAATGTGGTGTTCAGTGTATGGGACACTGCAAAGTGACACAAATGTGTAGGGCTTATCTGTTATGCATCTGCATAAAAGCTGAGGGAGGGGGGTTCTCAGCCATGACACACCAGTGCACTCCAGCAGGAATCCTAAGGATGGTAGGATTGGCTCTATCGGCATATAGTCAGGTTCAGGACCTGTGGCAGCCGTAACCCTACCCACACTGCAATAGTGACGGCATTGTGTGAACACCATGGTATGTGCACATGAGTATACTTGCAATCATGCAGAATAGGGGGGCTTGTGTAGGGTAGACTGAACATACACTGGCAATTGCAGGAGGACCACGCTGGTATACCCCTCCATGAGCAGTGACTGCAGTAGTACACACAAGAGGTGTGATAAACCGTCATGATAAGGGTGTGCACACATATGCCAACATGGTGTGTATGCATTCCAGTCAGCAGCCACACACCTAACACAATCTGTAGACACTGCATGTGAAAGTACAGGACATATGTCACATACCTGGCTTGTGTACTGCTAAGATATGTGGTGCTGTGGTCCCATGTCAGATCAAGGATGTGTGTGTAAAATCAATAAAGGTGTGTACACCCCCATAGCCATGGTATGCTCTGATGGTTGTCAGTGTAAGTATTTCTGCAGTGGTCATACATGGTCTGTTGATGTTGACAGCTGTAAATCACGCATCAGGCATTCACCAATGACAACAGTACACATATCATCCCAGGTATAGGTTCATAGGTTCATAGGTTGATACTAGGCTATCTGCCCTAGGGCATTTATAAGCTTAGCCAGAGTGTGTTTGGCTTTCGCCACCCTTTTAGATTAGTTGACTGTGCCTCTGTATAGTAGGTCACAGAAGATAGCCCTTTTAAGGTTAGTTTACTGTGCCTCTGTCTAGTAGGGACACAGAAGAGATCCCAGGGGTAAACCTACGATCTCCCATCCACTCGTCAAGATTTCTCTTGAAGAGGATCATTGAGGGGCTCTGCCTAACATGAATTGGGATTTTGTTCCAGAGTGAGGGGAGCCTCTGGGATATGAATCTGTCCCTCCAGCATGTCCTATTTATTTCTGTGCTGAGGTTTAAGTCCCTGGAGCATGTAGCTCTAAGGGATTTAGATTTCCTGAGGTGGAGCATGTCCATTAATTCTGGTTTGGACATGGCTTTATACATCAGGCACAGATCGCCTCTGAGTAGGCGGTAAGCAACTGAGTAGAGCTGGAGTTTCTTTAGCTTAACTGCATAGGGCATCTGTTTGAGTCCCTTGATCCTCTTGGTGAGGTACTTTTGGGGTCTTTCCAGTTGCTGCAGGTGTCGGTTAAGGTACATCCCAAATGGGGCATTGTATTCAATTATGGGCCTGATGAGTGATGAGTAGAGGGGCACAATGACCTCTCTTGATCTAGATGTGAACCCTTTCATGATAAGGTGGGCTATACAGAAGGTCTTTCTAACCACTTTGGCAATGTGATTGTCAAAGGAGAGATTGCTATCTGCTTGGGTCCCCAAATCCCTAATTACTTCTTCTGTACTTAATGGATTACCACCTATGTGGTAATTTGTGGGCACTTTGTTTTTTCCAAAGGGGATGACTATGCAATTTTTGGCATTTAGCTTTAGGCCATGGCTCTGGCACCAGTTATCCGTCTCTGTGAGACCCTTTTGGAGGATGCTTGTGTCAGTCGGCAAGTCAATTATGGCACCCAGTTTGCAGTCATCTGCGAACTTGGTCAGCCATCGTCTTCCCGTGTTAGCCTGTACCTCAGAGAAATATATACCGAACAAGAGAGGTCCCAGGACTGAGCCTTGTGGGATGCCACTTGTAACTGGTTTAGAGTCTGACATGGCACCTGCAATTCTGACCTTGTGGGTTCTATCCCTGAGTTAGTTTGCAACCCATCTTGTGACATAGGGGATGATATTTAAGCTGGTGAGCTTATTTATGATGCCCAGGTGGGGTATTGTGTCGAAGGCTTTTGCGAGGTCCAGGTAGGCTGTGTGGACTACCTTCCCTTCATCTATGGCCTTGGTGACTGTTTCAAAGAAGTCGACCAGGTTCAAGAGGCAAGATCTGCCCTTAACAAAGCCGAATTGCGTAGGATCCAGTGTTTGGAGGTTCCCAATGTCTTTGTTTATGAGTTCCATGATGATACGCTCAATAGCTTTGCAGACCAGGCTAGTCAGGCTTATAGGGCGATCGTTTCTGGGGTCCGTTGTGGCACCACCTTTGTGGAGTGGGACCACTGTTGCTGTAAGCCATTCCTTGGGTACATATCCTGTAGTAAGGCTGAGATTGAACAGTGACTTTATGTGAGGGTTCAGTTCTTCTTGGAGCTCATGTAAGACGCAGACCAGGACACCATCCGGTCCCATTGATGCTGTGTTTTTTGCTTTAGAGAGGGCAGCTCTCACCTGTGCATCTGTGATGTCAGGGAGGCTTCACTCTGTTGGGATATACATTTGCTCTTTTAGGGGGGAAGGGGGGAGACGTTTGCACTAAACCTGTTTGCCAGGATGCTGGCAATGTCTGCGGGTTTAGTGTATTTTTTGTCATTTTGCACTAACTCAGAGCATATCTGGGAGTTGCCACCCAGGTTCCTGACATAACTAAAGAAGGCCTTGTGATTATCTTTAGTGTCTTGTGCAATTTTTCTTTCGAAGCTGGCCTTAGATGATTTTATGAGGGATCACAGTTTCTTGCTAGTACTGATCAGAGATGCCTTCCCTTTCTGGGATTTTGCTCTATCATATAGTAGCTTCCTCCTTCTGTTGTATAGCTTATCTATGGCTGGGGTCCACCAGACAGGTCTCCTGCCTTTGGAGGAGTGAGTCTTGGTTTTATTTGGGATAGCACGATCCATGAATTCCTGTAGTTATCCATAGAATGTGTTTGTAAAGGATTCTGCAGTTTGGGCCGTATTTTCTACTGGCCCGGGGGCTTTAAAGGATTCCACCTTGGTGTTGAGAAGTGTGAAGTTTGCTTTTGAGAAGTTCTTCACCATGGTTTCCTTGGCTGGGGATGGGGATGGGATATGGATGTCCAGTGAGATTAATTTATGGTCGGATCTTACCAATGAGGTGTATACCTCTGGTATGGAACATAGAGTCCCCATGTTGGTGATGATCAGGTCCAATATGTTTTCCCCTCTTGTGGGAGTGGTGACCAGTTGTTCCATAACATTTAAGTTTATAAATTCTAGGAACCGTTGGGTGAGGGTGTTGGGGCTTGAGTAGTGCTCCCAGTCTATGTTTGGGTAGTTGACGTCACCCAATATGATGGTGTTTGGTGAGACCTTCATATTCTCCAGTGTTCTCAGGAAAGCTGAGTGGGGTTCCTGAGTTTGGGAGGGTGGTCTGTAGCAGGCTACAAACTGAAAGGCAGTTTTGCCCACTGTTAGTTGCACATGGATGGTCTCCGATGCTTCGTGCAGTGCCACTAACCTGGAGGTGTGGGTATCTTTGATGAATATGGATACTCCCCCTCCTTTTGTGGTTCAGTCAGAGTTTTGGGGCCGAAAAGCATGGTATGAAGTATAACCTGGTAGTATGTGTTGCTGAAAAACATAGGGGCTAAGAGAAGTAAAGCTGACATAACTGACTACACACTCTGCAATGGGTTGTACACCTGTGAGTTGTGGTGCACAGTGCATGG
Organism: Protopterus annectens; assembly: GCF_019279795.1. NCBI lineage: Eukaryota > Metazoa > Chordata > Ceratodontiformes > Protopteridae > Protopterus > Protopterus annectens. The sequence goes on along the minus strand of NC_056741.1, from coordinate 306,754,779 downwards.
CAGGGTGCAGAACAGGTGCACAGCAATACTGTGTACATGGATGCAGTGGTATCCAGGGGAAGGGGCATCACCTAATTACAGCACATGCATCACACACATGTATACTGTTGATAGCATGGATTGACTATAGCTGAACTGCATGCTATTCTATGCCATATGTTCTGCATGTTGGCAGAAAGGTAATAGGAGGACTGTGTGTACGATCATTGTGCAAGCTCACCTGTATGTGTGTGTGTGTGTGTGTGTGTGTGTGTGTGTGTGTGTGTGTGTGTGTGTGTGTGTGTGTGTGTGTATGTGTGCATCCTGGTGGTTAGCTAGTTTACCTGCAGGGTCACTCTGGTGAAGTGTTGGGAGGTAGGTGCATGTATGATGTGTGTGTGTGCATGTGTGTGTTTGTTGTGTGTGTGGCCATGTATGCACATGTGTGATTGTGGGGTGTTCATATGGCTGTACCCCCCCTTTGGGACTGTGCAGTGCATGGACATGGACTGCCACATTACACACCAGGATTACCTGTCATGTGTGTAATCAGAGGACAGCAAATAGTATAACATGGCCTGTATCATGGAACAGGCATCCAGAGGGAAGGTAGACTCCAGGTACGCACTTAATATCGCAGTCAGCAGAGAAGTCACCTACAACCAACATATGCAGCTCTACAGATGCACTGAGGAAGTAATAGTCAACACCAGGGAGTGTATCCAAATATTACAGGTGTCACATGATGGGCTGACGGAGCAGCATATCTGGCATGTACTGAGCATTACATACACATGACACACCAGTGGGAGCTATTATGGATACAGCATAGTAGCCCACACATATAGGGGCAATACACATCATTCCGGGCATACAGAGGGTGCATACCGAATGACAGCAGTGAGGCCATGTAAATCCACTACACACAGGTCAGGCAGGTATAGTAGCAACAGGCCTTGTATTGTGGCCTCTTGTGTGGGCATTTAGAGGACTGTGATGTTAATGAGTGGTATAAATGTGTGTATGTTAACAAGTGTGATGCAGGAAGGGATAACACATGGACATATACGTGGGACTGTCTATAAATCCATGGACAGGTAGGTATTATGGAGGTGTGTGTGTGTGTGTGTGTGTGTGTGTGTGTGTGTGTGTGTGTGTGTGTGTGTGTGTGTGTGTGTGTGTGTGTGTATGTGTACTGTTAGGCAATGCTGTACAGGTTCTAAAGCATGTTTATTGTTTTCCCCCACAGGTCCCTCCTGCATGCAATCTGTTGTTGGTGTCCATACAGACACCAATGATGATCATGATTATAATGTTGAGGCACAGGTGGGGTTGTCAGGGGCCGACACTATACCAACAGTTGACATCCCCCTTTTAGCCACCCCACCCCCGCACACAGCTTCAGTGCCTATACACACCCCATCACCAGTGGCCATAGCAGCGGGACAGCTGGCATTCAGTGGCAGTGCAGAGGAAAGTGTGGAAACCATGCCTACTGTGTACGTTCACAGCAGGCATAGCCAGATGTCTGGAAAGCTGCCACATAGGCAGATGTCCCAGGGAGCTCATGGTAGGGCCGCTAAACATCATGCCCCTGGCAGTGGTGACATAGCTACTACCAGCAGAAGCATGTTTCAAGCTGTAATGGTGGTGCAGGCACATATTGAGCATTACACCAGAAAGGGGCCTAGGCTGCAGAGGGCTGCTCTTGCATCTGTAAACAACAACCTCCATGAACTGTCGGGTGTCATCCATGCTTCTAACAAGCAAGTAGATAGATGGCATTATGAGATGGTGGCCCTCATCGGCCGTGGTGTGTCTGTGCTTTAATGTGTGGTGGGGATTTGGCAAAGCCCACCTGGACATCGGCTAGCAACACCAACAGCTGACAGTCAACATGGACGTGCTAGGATACCAAGGGGCTCCCATAGTGGCAGTAGCATCCCCAGCAGTGAGGGGGGGGTGCTGTCCACACCACACCACAGCAGGCCATGTGCACATGGTCCTGGCCAGTCTCAGGAGGGAACAGGTACCAGTGGACAAATGTCATCAGCAGGTGAGAGTACCACATAAATGCCTGTACCTGGACGTGCCCGAGGAACCCTTGGCAGGCACAGTCCACATGTCCATGGCCAGAGGCAGTGAACTGCATACCCTGCAGGTATGGTCTGCAGCTGTCCATAAACACCTGTGTAGGGCAGCCACATGGCATAACTGTGTGCATGCATACCCAAACACTATGCAGACACATCTAGGGCAAACTCATACCTACAAACACCACATCACCTCAGCCAGCTCCCCAGAGTACACCCACACACATGGTGTCAAATGTATGGCCCACCCTTGGCCTCTGGCAAACCAACACCACACCCTGTGCATATGATGATACCTGTGCCCCATCCCTGTCATCCATACCATCAATGCAGGGACAAGCTGATATGGTTCTGATGCAAACAGTGACTGCACAGCACTGTACCACAGTCCTGCAGTGTAACATGTTGTAGGAAGTAGAGTGTGACGCATATTTGGAAGGTAGTGTAGCCATCCAGCAATGATGCCTTATAGCTGTTAGTAACACTGGTTGGTTGTGGTCTCTAAAATGTTGTGTGTTGTAGGTGTACATATGTCAGCACGAGGATGGTCTGCAGTCATATTGCACAATGGGGTATGTCACTGCACTGACACCATGGCAGTGACATATCTGGGGTACAGTCGAACACATTTCACAGGTTACTATACTGGTTATTGCCTGTGCCACAAGGACAGGTGGCCCGCTGAGGCGTGTATACCCTGCAACCTGATGTAGACCCATCCACATACATGTACACTGTTACTTGCCAACACTGGGACTAGACCCCTACCTAGCAATGTCGTGATACTGACATGTGTGGCTTACATTGCACACACCATACAACGTTTAGGGTGAGGTGTATTTCAGGTTACATGGTACATGCAGAACATCCCCAGGCATGTACAGTATGCTAATGGGGGATGTAATAGGTGTATTTGCACAATACGTGGTATGGCATACCATCATATACACATTTATAGACACATAGCCAGACACACAAGTGAGATACAAGGGCCTATCACTACTAACTACCTTGACTGTGTCTCCAATGTGTTACAGGTAGGCTGCACACATCACATGCATAACTGGCTTGGATTGTGGTAACAGTTACCAGTATAATTGATGGTGACAGTGGAAACCATAACGTGGTACATGGCACATATACCTCATATACCTTGGTGTAATAACAGTGTACACAGTACCCACATCCCCCACTGGATATTGTACACCCTGAAACCCATGATGAAACTCTGCCATACCACCATCACACATTGGCCATGACAGCGATATAACCCATAGTATACCCCATTGGTACTACAGGGATATGCATCTCATGCACATGCCACATGCATAGTAGGGCGTCAATCAAGCATAGGTTGCCTGTACATATCCCAGCTGGATACCTGTCATCTGCACATCTGTACAGGGACTGACATTCATCAGCTTGGCAGGTAGCTATGCAGTAGCATGAGTGCATTGACAGACCAGTAACAGGTATATACTGTGACACAGCTCACACACCAGGGATACGACAGGGAGTCGTTGGTATGCCTGTTGTCAGTACTAAATTAAGCACTCTGCTCTTGCCTGGGTTAGCACTGTCAACAGTAGTACTGCCGTGATACACTACAGTGTGACAGCACATACCCTGGGCTACTACACCTGTATGTCACACATTCACACAGAAAACAGTGCTGTACAGGCCTCATGTATATCTGTGTCCCACACATGACACTCCTTGCTACTGTAATGACAGCACATAGGTGCATGTATTGTACATGGCATTACATACACTTATTACAGGTTATCAGACTGGGTTGTGTGTCCTGGTTACCGGGGCTAAGCTATGCTTAGCAAGTATCAACACTGATGCAATATAACAACTAAGCTGATTTACGCACTGGTAAGTGCTGTCTACACTGTGTAAGTGCCCATATGTTTACCTATAGCTTAGCACTGCTTAGCTTCGTGCAAACCCACGCAAATGCACTTAAAGTGCTCAAAACTGCCTTAACCACTCTGTATCCAACAGTCCTTGTTCTGCCCAGCAACAAAATGAACAGCCCATGCAGGTCCTGAACACAGGACCCTTTACTCTGAAGTCACAACGCTTAACCTCTACGCCATAACCACTGTGGAGACAGCTGTTGTTTTACCAATATAGCTGTCAATACACATATTGAGTAGTATTGAACAATTGCCTTTACTTCCTAAATTGTGTACTCCTTGTTAGTAATATGACTGTTGCATCACATATGTTGTTTTATCATAATGTACACATAGCAGATACATACGGTGAGATACATGTGGGAGGGTATACACAACAGTGACATTTACTCATGACAGGAATATGGTTGTATACATATAGGTGTATATATGTCTACATGTACATACACATGTATACTCATACATATGTCTGTATACACATCTGTATAGTGCTACATATATATGGCCATGTGTACATCTCTTCGTATGTACATATGTATACACACACACACACACACACACACACATATATATATATATATATATATATATATATATATATATACAAATATGTACATATAGATATATGTGTATATAGCTATATATGTATGCACATCCTATGTGCACAGATATGCCTAGTTATGTTGGTATATATATATATATATATATATATATATATATATATATATATATATATATATATATATATCACTATATGTGCATACATATCTATTCTGATATACCTACCACTGTCAATGTATCTGTAGATATTCATACGTATATGTGCATATGTATCACTATCTGTATATGTGTATATCTGGGTGTGTACATGTATATCTATGTACATATACATACCCATCTATATATGTCAATATGTATATGTGTAATCATATATATAGATATCTGGATAATTATATGTACATATATTTTCCACCATATGTTCTGGACATGGAGTGTAGCCCAATCCCAGCCCCTATAGTCCCAACTTCATAGTGCAAGGGGATGTCAGATATGTATAGCTGGTATATTAGTAGACTATTGCTACTGTAATTGGAATTGTCTTCACAGACATGGTGTGTGTGGGAGGTCACATCTGTTTTTCACATATGTGCCACTGGCTACTGACAGACATCCTAAGGACATCATAGTAAAGTACTGCTGCTAGCATGTAATGCCCCTGTGGACTGCAGCAGAGATATTGGCTAATATATGTGGACATTCTGACACACTCTGTACAATCCAAAGGTATACACAGAACCCCGTAGTGCAAAACATGTGTGCCTGACAATATGGATGTTAACAGCCATGTAGATGGGTATAACACATAATGACTAATATACATATGCCACCATAGGTTATGCAATCACACACCCCTGTCTGGCCTGACACATAACTGCTGGTACAAGGGTGCCATGGCCACATACTACCCACTAGATATTGACATACATCTGTACAGCATCCCACTGCTCTGTCTGACATACATGACTGTTAAGGGAAGCCTGGCAGCAGTACATCTGGCAAGTATCTGAGCATGACATCTCACTGGATAAGTACACTAAGCGGCTAGGCATGTAACAATGCACTGTGCAGGCTACAGGCAGACTGGCTCAACACTGGCCTACATCTCCTATGGGGGAATGCACATGTACCTGCATATATAGCAGGCTCTACAGGCATGTCACAGCACAGGGTAAGATACACCTGTGTGAAAGTGCATAACTACAACCAATGTGAACACAGCCACAGCCACATGTGATAAGCTAGCATAATATTACAGTATATGGACTATCTGTTCAACACCATCCTCATATGTGCCACTCACAGACTAACCCTACATATACTGGGCTGCTACACAGTTTGATCTGATGGCTGTCTGTGGTATGGGACGTGTGTGTATGGCACTACAGACATGTAAGCCAATATGGTAACATACAGTAGAGCAGCATGTAACATCAGATAGGACGGGACCTAGAACAATGACATCTACCACACTCTGTATACAGGCTAACGTACATATTAACAATACACATACTGTTGACATTCACCATAAGTACACAGACCTCAGTACTGTACAAACAACCACAGAATGTCCAGGTTATGTCATCAAATATAACTCATACTGTACATAACATGTGTAGCAGTCTGATATCTCACTGGCTTGTTATCAGATATGATGACACTAATGATGGTGGACAGCACATATGCACCTCTTAATGCACAACATATGTACAAAGGTTGACAGAGTTGTGTCTGGAAGCACATACACAGTGCCAATATTGACATGTTGCTGTGATAACCTCATACATTTACTGTTGTAACAGGGTTTGTTGCAACATATGTCCATTGAGGGATATGAAGTCAGTAACTGTTACAGCTTTCACCATCTACAGACTGCAATCCTCACACTACCTTCTGCAGTTCACAGACAGATGCTCTGTGGGTAACACATAAAACTTAAGGCACAACACTCTGCCCAGTCTGCAGATGACCATACAGATGGGGATTCCCCATAAATATAGGACTGCCATGGCAGGTATTAAAACATGTAGGACAGCCATATCCACACAAACACTGTTAAACCAACATTACTCCAAATGCAGTATAGCAGCACTTACAGTCTGTAGTCAGATCAGGCACATCCCCCTCCTGTGTGTTGCCCTGTTTCCACAGTGTATGTTAGAGGTAAATCCCCAATCCATCTGAGATGCTGTTTGCCAAACAGCAGATCTAGTTCCTGCTCACAGTGAATGAAAAAGGCCAACACCAACATGATGTTCCTAGATATTGGAGAGTGTTTCCATGCAATTGGCAATGGGAATGTTATCACAGCTGTTCCACATGCAATCAGCTAGGAAGGGCTTCAGTTCGTGCAGGTGCCATTAGCTGATCATGAGCATCACTTAAAATATACATGCTGCTGCCTAAGCAAAGCAGGTGCAGGTCTCCACATCCACCAGAGAGGGAGTGAGAGAGGCAGATAGAGGCAAACACAAGTCAGGGAGGGGTGGGAGAGTAAAACATAAGCATGTTTGTGTTACACTCCTACCAGCACAGGGTATCAAACCCCAGACGACTATGTAGTACTATCACATTTCTATGCAGTTATTGGATGCACCACATAGGGTACATGTTGTGGAGCCCTCAGAATGTATATGTGATGGTGAGTGACATCTGCAACAGGGATATGGTAGCTACACGGTAGGTATAGTACACGTGCCTGTCCACATGAACAGGTGCCAGCTTCAACACAGCCACATGCTCAAAGGGATGCATGTACATTGACACACTTGGCAGGGCCATGAATACAACCCATCACTAGTGAGATTGCCACAACACATTACTGTACAGGTATCACATGCACCACAGGGGTCATATAGAGGTGATATAGGCAAAGGGTATGAGGAGGTGTCTGACATCAGACAGCATGCTTTAATATCCCAATGGGGGTTGTAGTGAGTGTGGATGTGATCATGCACATCATACACACACACTCAAACTCACAGGGTGCCAGTACTGACATGCATGGGTGTGTGGTGGTTGACTTTGCCAGACTGCTATACAAGGCTAGGTGATGGGTATACCTTCACATCAGGCCACATGACAATGGTCAGCATTGTAGCTCAGGGCTGTAGTTTCTATATTTGTCCACACAGGTGGGTATTGTATCCCCCATCCAGTCACCTGGGTGACTATTGTGTGTGGCCAATGCTGTGCATTGCTTGCCATGTATGTGTTCCTTAGTCCATGACATGGACAGTGTCTAGGATGTGCACACCTCCCACATGCATGTACACTGACATTTGGAACTGTACCTGGGGTGTCTGGCCCATGTTGTGAACACAGATTATCATCAGATGTGCCAGTCTTGGCCACCTGTGGTGGGAACTGGCAATGTACAGCAGGTTTACCCTGCACCTACACTGATGGAATGCTAACAGCATTCTCTGGTGTCAGTGGCATCTGTCCATACAGGGCATGTTTTCAGGCATGGTATGTCCTTTGTGGGTCACATGTGATGGCACCACAGGTATTGCAGGTGTCCAGTGGGGAACATGGGGAAGGTGCACTGTCTGCATGTACATGCCTATTGAACAGATGGACAGGGTGCCATGCCCTCTGTAGCCCACTGCAATTACTCCATAGTTACTATCAGTGGCCATTATGCAGTGTACTACCCACATATTGGCTGTTGCCTAGGCATGCAAGTGTGTGTGCGCGCGCGTGTGTGTGTGTGTGTGTGTGTGTGTGTGTGTGTGAGACATGGGTTGAGTTTGTGCTCTGGTTAATACTGGGGGTTGCTAACTGTGAGTCACATATGGGTATGGATTTGCACCCCAGCCTCTTGGCTATTTCTCATCTGTTATCCCTGTATGGTGGACATTGTGATATATACTAGGGGCACCATATAATGAGAAATTTGCAAAACCCACTCCACATTGGGCCCAGGTGTCACACACACACCTCCACACAGGATATGAGTTACTAACACGCACACACACACACACACACACACACACACACACACACACACACAAGCCAGGGAGTAGAACCCCTACCTAACTAGTTTATTACATGACAGCACTACATTCCACAGAGATTACTGGAGTATTTATTCTCCAAAGGTGTATATCACATTTGATGACATCAGCAGGATTGTCAAAGTAGGACATTTGAATTGTAGTGAATGTGGCTAGGCTAAAATGCATTGCTCCCTAACAGACAGTGACAGACACACAAAACATCCACAACCAACATGTGTGGGTATAGAATCCCTAATAGAGGTCAATATCACTCTACAGCATGTAGCTGTTTTAGGACGCACCACAGGGATTACTAGGAAACTCCTTCCCCAAAGGTGTATTTCACAATGAATGACATCAGGAGGATTGCCAAAGTAGGGCATTTGAAATGTGCTGAGTGTGACTAACCTAAAATGCATTGCTCCCTACACAGACATTGAAACACACACAAAACATCTAGAACTGCCATGGGTGGGAATAGAACCCTACCAGAGTTCTATATCACACTGCAGCAGTACGCAGTTACAGGACATGCTACAGAGATTACTGGGCTACAACCTTCCCAGAGGTATATTTCTAGGTGGATGACATCAGCAGCCTTACCAAATTTGAACATTTGAATTGTAGGGAGTGTGACTACCCTGAAAAGCATTGCTCTCTACACAGACAGAGTCAGACAGACACACACAAACACTTGCCAAGTGTGGGATTCGAACAGCTACTTAACTAATTTATCACACTACAGCAGTACATTGTTACAGGATGTGCTACAGAAATTACTAGGCTACAACCTTCCCAAACTTGAGCATTTGAATTGTAGGGAGTGTGACTACCCTAAAAAGCATTGTTCTCTGCACAGACAGACATACACACAAACACTTATCTAGCTAATTTATCACACTACAACAGTACGCAGTTACATGATGGCTACGGAAATTACTTGACTGCAACCTTTCCAGAGGTGTATTTCTAGGTGGATGACATCAGCAGCCTTGTCAAAGTTGAGCATTTGAATTGTAGGGAGTGTGACTACCCTAAAAAGCATTGCTGTTTACACAGAGTCAGACAGAAACACATACTTGCCAAGTGTGGGATTAAAACAGCTACCTAACTAATTTATCAGACTACAGCAGTACACAGTCGCAGGACATGCTACAGAGGTTACTGGGCTATAACCTTCCCAGAGTTGTATTTCTAGGTGGATGACATCAGCAGCCTTGCCAAAGTTGAGCATTTGAATTGTAGGGAGTATGACTACCCTAAAAAGCATTGCTCTCTACACAGACACACACACACACACACACACACACACACAGTTGCCATGTCTGGGATTTGAACTCCTACCTATTTTATCACACTACAGCAGTGCAATGTTATGACACACCCAGAGATTACGGGGCCACAATTCTCCCAAAGGTGTATTTCACAGTGGATGTATTTCACAGTGGATGACCTCAGCAGGCTTGTCATAGTAGGGCTATGGGGAGGGAAGTTTGTGCAAATGGGCCATAACCCATTCATCTAAAGGTTAACACGCCACATGTGGGCACACACAGGGGCATATTTCACAGGTACGTGTATAGAGCTGCTAGATGACTACTTCCTTGTACAGGCATGTTGCACAGCTTGCACGTGCACCACATAGTCTGTAATGCTGCCAGATACTGGTGGCTAGTATCTGCAGTGAGTGACATCTGTCCCTCATGTGGTTGGGTCCCTTTGGCTGTGTGCTGGGTGGAACAGGCATGGATGGCTCCTTGTCACAGTCACCCTCTTCCACACATCTATGTATGTCTACCTTTGGCTTATTATAATGTGTTTTCCTTACATATATGTCTGTATTCCTATCCACTGTGTGTGCAAGGCATGAGTGGTGCATGCAGATGAGTGCCTGCACTAACAACTGCAACTGCCAAATATGTCTGGTCCACTGGTGTTTGCAGACATGGCCTTCATGTGTTTAAATGTGTGAGCATGCCCAGTATGCCCATCTGTATTTAATGTGTGGATCGAGTCCAGGTAGTTTGTACTGCAGTGCTTACCTTTGTGTTGTACACTTACAGGTGGCATACTGTTTCTACAGAGTATCCATCAAACATTTGGCATTGACTGTTCCTACATTTCTGCATAGGATGGCGGGGGCTCACCTGACTATTTCTACATTTCTACACAGGACTGGGGGGCACATCTGACTGTTACTACATTTCAACGTTGGATGGGGGGCACACCTGACTATTTCTACATTTCTACACAGGATTGGAGGGGGCACACCTGACTGTTCTTACATTACTACATAGGGGGCAGGTACACCTGTCTATTTCTACATTTCTACACAGGGTTGTGGGGGCACACCTGACTGTTCTTACATTACTACGTAGGTTTGGGGGGGGGGCTCACCTGACTATTTCTACACAGGATGGGGGGGCACACCTGACTGTTATTACATTACTACATAGGATGGGGGGAGGCACACCTGTCTATTTCTACATTTCTACATAGGATGGGGGACACACCTGACTGCTATTACATTACTATGTAGGATGGGGGGCACAACTGACACTTGTACACATTTGCTATGACTGTACTGGTATGCCAGGTACTCCATTTCATTCTGTATTTTTACCTATCATGCTGACTAGAGGCATAACGGTGTACTACAGATTGTAGCTTTGGATGCCCTACATATTAGTGTCTGACTTCCTACCCTTCAGAACTAACATCCCACTGCCTGACCTGCTGTAGTCTGTCTGTGTAGGCCTGGGGGGAGGTTAACCATAGCCATCATTCAGGGGCCATAGCACAGGCTCTGGGTTTGTCTACACCTGTCCTGCTGGCTGAGACTGTTGTTGGGTATGTGAACCGCTCTGACTGGTATGTGTGGGTCATATGGACACACATGTCACTCAGCACATTCCCTGCAGTGGGTTTTGTCACCCTGTGTAGTACTGGCTGCTATGGTGACTCTAGTATGTGTTACAGATGTCATGGTGCCACTATGGGTGTCTACTGTCTGCTGCCATAACATTCAACTACCCTATTTCCTTATATGCTCACATCCATACCATAGATACAGGTAACAACACATTCTACTCCATTTGGAAATTGGTAGGTTGATTGACTTACCTTGAGGGTGTGCCAGACTTGCAGATGGTGCTGGAGGGCTGCCTATGTCGGATGCACATAGTACACTCCCTATACATGGTTGAGCACAGGTAGTGTCATGTTTGGCATCCCTTTTACTGTATGTGCGAGTCAGAGAGAGGTGTCATTCCCTGGGTCCCTACTGTGTCAGTATATGTGCTATGTGTTGTCTCTTTGCTGCAGCCTCGGCATACTGGGCACACCTCCATCTGCCTACTGGGGCAGGCTCAGGTTGTTCCTCCTCCAAGTCACTCTGTGCCTGTGCAGGCCTTGGCAATGGTGGGGGGCTGTGTGGCCCTGCCCCATGCTGTTCCTGCTGTAGCTGTTTCCACAGGATCATATTGTGTAGCATGGCACATACCATAACAATTTGGGTACATGTAGCTGGTGAGTACTGCAAGGCTCTACCAGATATGTCCAGACACCGGAACCATGACCTGAGCATCCCAAACACAGTCTGGTCTGTGTGCGTGCCTCATTATGGCGTTCTTTTTCAGGTGTGTGTGTGTATTTCTGATGGGTGTCATCAGCCACAGCTCCAGTGTGCAACCAGCATCCCCCACTAGGTGACCGTAGGGGATGTCGCCACTGGCAAATCTCAGATGCCATATGTGTGAATTGTCATAGCTTCAAGGGCAGCCAGCACACTCATTCATTATAATGCCCTGGGCATCACATACAACCTGGCAGTTGATGGAGGGGATGCCCCTGTGGTTGATGTAGGCCTTACCCTGATCACCAGGTTGTGCTTTGATGCATATGTGCATGCAGTCTATAGCACCTACTACCGCAGTGTATTCTGCTATTTGGTGGAAGAGATGGATATTTCTGGCTAACACCTCACGGGTGTTGAGGAAATATATGTGCTCACTAGCATGTGCTGACATGGCATCCAGGAACTGGTGGAATACTCTGGATGCTGATGCCTGTGAGATCCCCATGATATCCCCAGTTGAGCTTTGGGAGGTACCTGTGGCTAGTATTCCTAGGCCTACGAATACCTTGGTGTCCACTGGGATGGGTTCCCCTCGGTCAGTTTGATGTGTCAGGTGTGGCCGGCACAGCTCAACAATTTTCTGTAGGAGGTCTCTGTCCACCCTATAGTGCTCCACTATCTCTAGCTCATGTAGCCCCTGGTAGGTTACCCTGGGTCTGTACACTCTTCTCCATCTCCTCACTGTGAGTTGATCAGCAGCATTCACATCCTCACCACCCTCAGCCTCTTGCACATGTTGTTCTATGTTGCCTGCTGCAGCCCTTCTCATTTTGCTTATATACACCAGTGGTGTAGAGTGTGGGAAAAAACAGAGGTGTTTGCATAGTTTATAGTAGTGTTCTGGGCTGGGCTGGTCTGCTGCCTGTGTAATTGACTGATTCTGATACATTTCACCTGTCAGCTAAGCTAGTTCTCCTTGATTACCTTCCTACTGCTGTTTTCCCTTCCCATTGCCTTCCTGTTTAAGCTCGTGTGCGTGCCGCATAAACAGACTGCTCAAATGTGCACACTGCTGCTATTTCCTGGTGTAACTTCTTTTTTCTTCTTGTAAAACCTGGTGCACACACCCGCTTAGGCTATGTAAAGGGGCAAGTTTGGACACACCCCCTAGCTTAGCTGTGTTAAGCTAGGAGCAAACCCAAGCCACAGGACTCCAATCCACTTACAGTATGCCTGACAACCCCCCCATGATGTCACCTAACTCCTAGGCTTGCACCAAGCTATTCCTGCTCTTACACTGTTGGGACCTGGCTCACATGTTCGGGAAAACTGAGATTCACTATCCTTCCCCTCATTTGCATAGGATTGCCTGCTAATGCATAGTTACATGTCTCACAATGAGCCTCCCCCCTTAGCAACCACTATTCACTGGCCATGTTGTCTTCTGCCTGCCAATGACTTGCATGGCAGAATACTGATTTTAGTTAGAATGTTTAATTTAGGTTCATTTTGTTATTTTCCCCCGATCCCATTTCTGCACCACTGCCCTACACTTAAACAGCTGAGATCGGCTAAAAAAAAAATAAAAGTTGATTTTTGTATTTTTTTTAATGTTTGCAATGCCAATGGCCTTATACTTGGCCATTGGCATGCTTACTACATGATATGCAGACTTTATTTGGAGCTGTCACAGCTCCGTTTTGGATTTTGCAGAAATGTACTCGGTTACTAATCAAGTACATTTCTACAGATAACACTAGTCCTGCATGGACGGTTGCAAGCTTCCTGGATTGCAAAATCACCTAATTTGCATAGATTTCTCCTGCAAATGGGGTGATTTGCATACAAGGGCTTCGTCTGTGCAGGAGTAGTGCAGGAGCTCTCGTGCACACCCCTGCAGGCTGTTCCTGGATCGCACAGCAGACATATCGCCTGCTTGAGCTCCTCCACCGTAATTGCACCCCGTGCAAGCTTTCAAAAATCCGGGGGTTAGTGTACGCTTAGTGTAGGCTTTATTGACTCCTGGAGCAAGAAAGAAATTAGAGGAAAGAAAAATACTTGCACAAGAAAAATTGTCAAAAGCTTCAAATGCAAATTTGTGTTCATAAATAGAACAGACTCATAAAAAAAAAAACATTATATAGACCAAGAAACCTTGGGCTATTTGGAAAAAGAACCAATTGAGGAAGTGCAAAAATATAAAGAACAAAATTGTGAGATTTTTGAAAGGTATAAGAAATAAATATGGACATGGGAAATAAGGCGAGATCTGATATGGTGCACCAAGAAAATGTTAGCCTGGGACAGGAATGTAATATAAAAGAACTTGAATAAGATGGACTGTATAAATATTTGGGAATTGATGAAAGATCAACAATAAAACATGAACAAATGCAAATAAAACATAGGAATGAATATTTTAGAAGACTAAAATTAATACTGGAAACAGCTCTGACATCTAGGAACAAAGTCCAAGCTATAAATTAATTTGCTCTTCCTGTTCTAATTTACAGTTTTAGAGTGACTGACTACAAAAGGTATTGGATCAGTTAGACAGAAGGCAAATGATTTATAAAAATCAGTGTATACCAAGACTATATATTCCTCATTCTGATGGAGGTATGGACTTCCTCAAAACTGATTACATGTATAGATCTGCAGTCGTAGGACTGCATACATATCTGCTGACCTCCCAAACCCAAACATTATGAAAGTTTTAAAACATGAGGAGAATAAGTCTATGATGGCTTTCCTGCTTGGTTTAGCAGAAGCATATCTGTGTCAAGCGGGAATGGACATTAAACCAGAAGTAGATAAAAATCAGGCAGCAACTGAATGTGCCAAAAAACAAAAAAAAGAATCTAAGGTGAATGATCAGATGAGAAGGCAAGAAATGTGGATAATGCATAAATATAGTTGCATATATAGGAATTTCTTGGAACAACCTCATGTAGATGAGGACAGAATGCAGGAATGGTTAAGGAGAGATGAATTTAAACCATAAGACAAAAGGTTAATACTGGCAGCCCAGGATAGTGGACTATGTACACAATGGTTTACAAAGTCCATTGAACATGTGGGAGAAACAGAAAAATGTAGGTTTTGTATAACAGAATTGAAAACAGTCACCCATCTTGTTGCTGGTTTTGATATACGAATGGAAGAAGGACTGTATACTGAACACATATTAATATGACAAGACTGCTGTATTGGGGATTGTGCAAACATTATAATATTGAGGTAGCTGAAAAACAATGGAAAAATGAGCTACAAAGCATTATAGAAAATGATGAAGTTTATTTCACATGGGATCACCCATTACCAACAGTTCAAAAAATAGATGAGAGAAAAACAGATATTGTAGTTCATGAAAAGAAAACAAAATTAGCATTGATCACTGAAATCGCCACACCCAGTGACTACAGTGTCTTGTGTACGGACAGACACAAAGTCATAAAATATCAGGTTTTACAGGCAGAAATGAGGGCAGTGTGGAAGAAGGATAGCCAGACAGTTCCAGTAGTAGGAGAAGTAATGGGTCTTATAAAAAATAATTTACAATCGTACTTAGATATGTCACCGATACATGTAACTCCATATGAATCGCAGAAGGAGTCAATTCTGGGCACATTGAGGGAGCTGCAAATAGCACTTCTGGATAACATCAAAGAATGAAATGATACTAATTTCATAAACTTTAATTAGACTTTGTCTTAGGAATGGAATCCATTCCCATCATGGCATTAGAAACTCAAAAGACTTGGAGAAATTAAAAAAGTGAGATAAAGGAAAAATAAATGAGTTTTTGCTCAGGATTATGTAGCTTTTCTGTATTATACCAGAATGTCTTTGAATTGTTGGAACAAATAGATTGTTCCTTAAGACAAAAATCATTTTTCCTAGTAAGAATTATTTTTTTTTATTTATTTGCCTGGCAAAGTTTAATGACACCAGTCTTTAGCATGGAATGTATTGATGCAGACAAGAGACAATCTTTTTGATACATCAAGACCTTGATTTGTAAAGCAATCCAGAACAGGTTTTCAAGTTAAAATTTCCTTTTTCTCGAGGAGATCATGATGGGGCAAAACATTTAAAAGCAATAAAACTGAATCATAAACATCACCACCAATAGGAAAAAGGTATTGCATGTTCCAGTAAAGACAGTGTAAAATACAACTATAGAATTTTGTTTAGCATTTCTCATTCTTCTAGATTAACAAAACATTTTCAGCCTTTGACCAATTGAAAGTATATAGATGAGTGGTCACTGATAGAATCATCAATAATACCACAACATGACGTGGTGTATTTGAGAGTATATGATCTAGAATGCTCAAGGCTCACAGGTTTTGATTACTGTTAGTATCAGGTTCCTTAATTGACTGGGACAACAACATTGCAAAGATGGTATGGATAGCTAAAATAACTGAATAATGGCAACATTTAGATCATCTGTGCAACTGATTTTTGGGTCTAGGGTGGCGTAAATAGATGGCCTACTGACAGGGAAGTTAATCAACTTTTAATTTGCAGCACAATGTTTTCTCAGTGTAGAGAATAATAAACCCATTTCATCATCAGCCCCCTTTTTCCCATTTTCTACATGGGGTCTGGGAATGGTATCGCCATCTCTTGCGATTCAATGCCACATGCCTGCCTTCTTTGACACTCATGCCTGACTGTCACAGATCTTCTTTCACACAATCCATCCATCTCTTTGCTGGACATTCTTGTTTCCTCTTACCTTCTTTCTGTCTGTCCCAAGCCTTCTTCACTAGATTGTCTTCTGCTTTTCTGCACGTGTCCAAACCACTGTAATCTGTCCTCTTTGATCTTTTCTGCAGTTGGAGCTACTTTGGCTTCTGCTGTTATGTCCTCATTTCTTCATCTGTCCCATAGAGTGCATCCTACCACCCTTCTCAGGCACTTAATTTCCATCACCTCTAGTTTCCCCATCTCCTCTGCCTTTACTGCCCAGGTTTCTGTACCACACAGTAGTACTGGTTGCACCACTGTCTTGTACACCTTACTTTTCAGCTTCTTTGGCATTCTTCTGTCATAGACTACACTTGAGACTGTATGTCATTTGGCAGCCCCCCCCCTCTGATTCTAGCTTTCACCTCTTCATTCAGACTTCCCTTCTCCTCAACCACCTTCCAAGATACCTGAAGCTATTTACCTGTTCCACTATCTGCCCTTCTATCTCAATTCTCAGCTTCTTCTGATTTCCCCAGTTTACCATTACCACTGTCTTGTCTGTGCTTAGTTTCATCCCATGTGCCTTCTGTTTTGCATTCCATTCCCTATCCTTTGCTGAAGTTCTTGCTCAGTCTATCTGCAATGCCACATCATCTGCATACAGCATCTTTGTTGATCTGTCCTCTCCAACCTGTTTGCTAATGTAGTTCATCACCAGTATGAACAGCAGTGGGCTCAGAGTTGAACTCTGGTGTACACCCACTCCCACTGGGAAACTCTCTGTGAGGCCGAACACTGTTCCTACTTGAGTTACTGGGTCCTTGTACATAGTCTGCACTAATTATACCAATGTTTCTGGAACTTTGAGCCACCACAGGACTGCCCAAATCGGCTTTCTTGGGACCTTGTCATACACTTTCTCCAAGTTCAGGAATGCCCAGTTGGACTCTTTCCTCATCTCTAGCTTCATCTCACCTATCTGTCTCACTGCAAACATTGGGTCAGTTATGTTGCATCCTGATCTGGATCCAAACTGCTACTCTGCCATCTTACATTCTACTACTCTGCGTATCCATTTATCAATCACCGTCCTAGAACTTTCATGGAATGTTATAGGAGTTTGATTCCTCTGTACTGCCCACAGTTATGGATGTCCCCTATGTACTTGTACACTGACATGAGTATGTTTATTCTCCAGTCATCAGGGATACATCTTTTTCTCCACATGGCTATGAGTACTCTCAGGCATCATTTCTCCCCTATTTCACCCAGCATATTTATCATATCTGCTGTGACCTCATCTGAGCCTGTTGCTTTCCCTGGCTTCATTTTCCTTAGTGCTGTTCTTATGTCTTCTAGGGTAGGCTCATCTTCACTCGTAGGCTATTTCTGGTGCAGTACAGCTTCTGTGGGGTTTTCTTCATTCAGAAGCTGCTAGAAATACTCCTGTTGTCCTGTGGACTGGTGATCAGGTTGTTGCTGGCATCCCTTATGAAGGGTGTCTGATTATCTTCTTTATCTTTCTGTCTTTGCCTTGCAACCTGATATAGTTTCTTTGTGTCACCTAATGAGTCACTTTCCAGAAGTTGGTAGAGTGCCTCTGATGCCATATTCCTTACTATTGCAATTCCTTTCTTACCTTCTTTATTAGCCAACCAGTATTCCTTCCTAGCCTGGTCAATCTTTTCTGTCTCCCACTTTTTCCTGCACTCCTTTCTTATGATGATTTCCTAGATTTCTGCATTCCACCACCAGCTTTCCTTATGTACCTTATTTCCATACCTGACTCAGTCACATATCTGTTCTGTAGTCCTCACACATGCTGTTTTGAGGCGCTGCCATTCTTCTTCAACTCCGCCTATTTCCTCTTCTTCTAGGGGTGCTAGAGCCCTGAGTAATTCCTTGAACTGTTATATTTTCTCTCCATTCAACCTCCAAGTCTTCAGCCTGGTTTATGTTCACCTTAGAGACTTCTCTGACCACTGCTTGCAGCTGATTGTGACAATCAGTGGTTTATGCTGTAGGCTGACTGTTTCACTGGGGATGACTTTGCAATCATTGATTCTTCCATAGTGCATTTTCCTTACTAGGAGGAAGTCTACATTTGTTGCATGTTGGCCACTCTTGTATGTGATCTTGTGACTGTCTCTCTTTCTGAACCATGTGTTGGATACTATCAAACCATTTGCTAGATAGAAGTCTGCAATGGTCTGTCATGCTTTATTCCTGTTGCCCCACCCATGTTGACCCAGGCAGTCCTTGTATCCTGTTCTGTCTGTCTCAATATGTGCATTCAAGTCACTCATTATCAACACCAATTCATGTTCTGCTTTATCTAGTAGGTCCTGCAAATGCTGTCTAAATCCACTCTTTTCCTCACTATCACAACCCTACTGTGGGGCATAGGCTGAGATTATGAATACTGCCCTATCATTACACTGGAATCTACAATGGACTCTGGTTGCCATGAGTCTGTCACTAATTCTGATAATATCCCTTACTGCCTTCTGAAGCCTCTCTCTCACCACAATTCCCACACTATTTCTAGCCTGTCTCTCTCCTGAGTAGTAGACTCTGGATCTCCAGCCAAGTGGCTTTGCTGCACTGTCCTTCCAACTTGTCTCTTGGATACATAGGATGTCCAGCCTCCTCCTCATCATCATGTTATCCATGTGCAACCTGTGTCCCATCAGTGAACCCACATTAAGTGTAGCAATTCTTAGTTCATGTTTGGCAGGTTGGTTGGTTTTACGTCCAACTTTCACTCAACAGAGCTATCCTAGGTAACCCAGGCTGGGCAACTAGACACCAGCTGGCCAGTTGCTGATGAGCCTGATAAATCCATAACAAATGAATTTGTCTGGTGGTAAACAAGTGATGCTGTCAATGGGCTGTATGACTTCCTTCCAAAGATATAACATCTGAGAAAAAATATTGTATTTAACTCAGACACGATCCAATGGGTTTTGATTCTGATTGTTCTAGTAATGATTGATATGGTAAAGTTTTAAAGCAGTATCATTCTGACAAATGCTGTTTGTTGGATCAGTGATACTATTAGGGAAAGTACTTGGATGTCTCTAGATGATAGGTCCAGACATATGAGATATAGCACATTCTCAATTTGTACTTTAAATATTTGATTTCAGTAACAGTTCTCTTTAAGGATAATATTTTTATGACATTACAAATTTATCTTTTTGTTTTTTTATCAAGAGAACATGCAGATCCTGATACATGTACACACACACACACAGACACACACACACACACACACACACACACACATATATATATATATATATATATATATATATATATATATATATATATATATATATGTATACATATATTATTTATTTCATTTGTTTACTGGGTATTGTCCAACTGGGCATGAGTCCCATTTTCAGTGGAGGCCTGGGAGAAAAGCTCCACATGTACAATAGTCACACTTGAACGTACACTTTGAATACTAATTATTTAACCAATGTGTAAAGCAAAAAATCGGTACAGCAGTTGACTAAATACAATAATGAAAAACTTTTAACAAAAAACTGATTGAGATTAACAGCATGATTTTGTGAGAAAACTGTGCCACAGATAGTCAAAGAGCAATGCAGTCAGTATAAGAGGTTAAAGACCAAAAGTAGTATATGTGTTTACATTTACTAACTGAACTAGAGTATGGAGCTAACAGAGCATCTCTGGATATGACTTGCTTAAATTACAGTAAGATATCTGACAACATATTACACAAAAGGCTTCTATGCAAGTTAGACTTGGGGTGCATAACACCTATGTATGTGTATGTATCTATATAGATAGATAGATATAGGTATAAATTTACAGATAAAGATATATAGCTAAAATAATATGTTCCACACTTACGATATTAAAGTTGTTGCTGATTACTGATGACTATTTGATTTGCATAACATGGAATGCATGCATGCACCCAAGGTGTTAAGATTAGAACAAAAGCTTGTACTAACTTGGTATGTTGCTATTAGTAAATTATATCTTTATTTTAATTAGACACACAAAGGGGCACATGCAGGATAGATATTCTAAACACATTATGTTACAGAGGGAAGGAGAGTTGCTGGAGACAGTCGGAGTTCTTAACTGTCTGTGAGTGTTTACCTTTGCATGGACACTTCTATTTATTTTCCAATAGAATTCTGAGGGCATGTGAGCTGTCAAAAAAGTGGAGTGGTGTTCAACTACTGACTGTATGTTGCTTGAAGCAGGAGAAAGATAAGATAGTAATGGAGATGTCCTCTTAGCTAGACAGAGCCATACTTTACAGGGAACTATGTGGACTTTTTAGAGGCAAAACAATCTATGGATAAAGGGATGCTGATCAGATAAGGCAGCAGATGGAGACAGACTTCCAAAGATTCTTTTTCTCCAACTTGTACTTTGTGGACTCTCATAGGGAGGTTAAATGTTTATCTTAGATCCCCGTCTACAGACATTCATCATGACAGCACATATTAAGCTTTTCTAGCATTCTTTATATACTTTCTCCCAACAGTTTCAAAGATCATGATTTGTATTCTTTTGAACTTCCTCTAGCCTATCTAAGTCTTTATGAAAATTAGTTTTCCAGAACTATTAATAATGTTTGAGCTGGAGTCTTTTCAAATTTCTGTATGGACTGACAATAAGTCTGTGTCTTCTCTGGTGTTGTCTCTTACTATACATTCAAGTATCTACCTGGTCACTTTCATTGTTTTGTCATATGACTTGCTTACCATCAGATTATCTGCTGTAATACCCCCAATCCTTTTCTACTGCTATTATGTATGCCTTTCATTGGTTGTTGCATCCCAGCTTTATCACTTTGGTTCATGTTTGTACTGAACTTAAGCTATAATGCTTAAAACATTTCTTCAGTCCTGAAATGTCTCGTCTCATTTTTTCTTCACTTTCTTGGGTATCAGCTCAGTTGCATACATTTAGGTAATCAACAAAAATGAAGACTTTTCCTTCCAGATGACATTCTGTTATTTCACGTAAACACTGAAAAAGACAAGTTCCAGTACTTACCTCAGAACTGATCACTGGTAATCTTACTTTAAGTGAACTTGATTAAATATTATCCTCTGTGTACACTTATCCAGTTGTGTTGGCCATCCTATTATGCACTCCAAGTCTGACTTGCATAGAAGCCTTTTGTGTAATATGTTGTCAGATATCTTACTGTAATTTAAGTAAGTCATATCCACAGATCCCGTTATCTGATTAGACGAACACGTTTCTTAAATTTATTTTCATGGCCGCGTTGATTGTGAATCAGCTCTGTACTGCACCTGGTACCCTGTTGGATTACTGTTAGTCTAAAATTGCTTCTCCTCTATTTGGTCTCTGAAAGAAGGGAAGTATTCATTTATAAGCTCTTTCATCACTGCTATCTGCTCAGCATTTGCTTTATTTGCGACACTATACAGCTATTTGCATTTCCTTATGCAATTATAAAATAGTTTACTTCCCTCTCTTACACAGTTGGCTATATTTCTTACCTTTCTAGACCTTTTAGTTGCATTTATTTGTGTATTGATTTATTTTCTTACATTTTATTGACCTAGTTACTGTCATTAGGCATATGGTTTGTACTCACAGGTGGTATTTTTACTTTGTAATGGTAATTTGGCCAGGACACCACTGGGATTTCTTCTTTTCTGAATGTATTCTCTGCTTCCTTATGTCTTACTTGATAGTATTGTTTCTTCATCTTTCTAGGTTTCATTGTTTCTCATTTTTTTAACATTGTCCATGATAGCATATAGGTCAGAAGCAAATATGCAGAATGGAAATGGTTCATTTTCTGGAATTATGCATCTCTTCATGGTTTATTTAAATGTTATTTAAATGTTTACAGCATTTGTGATTTGGTAGTAGCATGCACTATAAAAACATCAAATGCCTGCTGAATATTTACCATGTTAGCATATTGTATTGTAGATAGCAGACTGATGATTAAACTGCATGGTTAACCCCTGGTAATATTTGCCATTCCATATGTATTTATTTATTGACATTTGATTACCAGGAAACTCCAACTGGGTAGGTGCCTGTTTCTCAGAGAAGGCCTGGGAAGAAAAGCTCAAAAGTTTTATGAACACTAATTTTAAGAGTCTTTAAAAATAATACACAAAAACTACAGTTTAAATAATTTTAACAGATTATACATAATATGAAGTCATTGGTTAAGAACAGATACAAGTTATATGACAATGATTTAAGAGTTAGATAAATTTTAACCAGTTTATAGAGAACTTTATGGTAAGTTAGTATAATACAAACTGGAATTGCAATATGAAGTGAGAAAAAAACAGGTTTATTTTATATTTAGAGCAATAGCTAGAGGAGAGAAATTCAGAGAAATAAGGAATCAAGTAAAGAAAGGAGAGTAAGTAAATATGAAGTATGAATAGGTATTTGTTCACATTTAGGGACATAATTATCCTGGGGTTAAAAAAGAACAGAAAATCCACACAAAGAAAGCTGAGAACAAAACTTTATAAAACGCAAAGCTTTCGGGTATAACCCTTTCTCAATACTGAATACTGAAAGGGTTATACCCGAAAGCTTTGCGTTTTATAAAGTTTTGTTCTCAGCTTTCTTTGTGTGGATTTTTTGGATCATTTGCAGTTCGATTTTTCTTAAAAAAGAACAGAGCCAGCTTTTGGCTAGAAAGTCTTTCAGAATGTTTTTAAGGATGGGAGGGAGGGCATTGACTTGGTGGCTAGAGATGAGGAGATCCAGGCCTTAGCAGCATGGTATGACTACAACGACCAGCAGATTTGATAAGTCTGTGGACAGGCAGGAGTTTTTGATCATTAGATCATAATGACTGACTGGGAATATAGTTGTGTAGAATGTTATTTAGTGCTGAACAAGCAGATGGATTCTGGATAATTTTATATGTGGTTAGAACCTGTGTATATGTCAGTTGATGGGGTAGTTATAACCAATTTAGGCTTTTTAGTGCTATACAGTGATGGGTTCTGAAACAGGTATTTGCTGCAAATTAGCAACTTTGTATAGCATTGTTCAAGTTTTGATTTTTGTGATGACTGAAGATTAGCAAGGATGGGAGCACCATAAAGAAATGTGGGGAGCAGATAATTAGTGATGAGTATAACTGTAGTTGTGTCGGTGAAAATGTTTTTGGGTTTATAAAGCACCACTCTTTTTTGATGTTTTTCTTATGCAATTTTGAATATGCAGGTTGAATTTAAGATCATCATCCACTATCATCTCTAATAGTTTGCTATGAGAAGTGACTTCAATGGTTGTATTATCAAGAGGGGACTTTAAATTTTGTTTTTTTCATGAGAGAGAGATTTGGGGGAAAAGTAGTGTTTTTTTTTTCTTTTTTTTCTTTCTTTTTATTTTTAGGATTGAGCATGAGTTGTGACTTACAAACCCATGTTTCAGTTGCTGTAAAAGCTTCCCAGGTAACCCTTTTGACTTGTGCTATGTTATCAGATGTGCAAATGAGTGTGGAGTCATCTTTGTACTGTATTAGGCAGGCCTGTTGTATGGATGTGTGGAGGATGTTGGTGAGAATGTTAGAGGAGGGAGCCAAAAATAGAGCCTTGTGGCCTTTTCTGCAAGTCTATGGAACGTATCATCATGGAACTTATAAACAATGACATTGGTAATCTCCAAACTCTGGACCCCAACCAGTTTGGGTTTGTAGAAGGCAGATCATGTCTCCTAAACCTGATAGACATCTTTGAAGTGGTCACCAAAGCTGTAGATGAGGGTAAGGTGGTTCACACAGCTTATCTAGATCTCACCAAGGCTTTAAACACCATCCCCCACTCTGGAATTATAGATAAACTCACTAAACTAGGTATAAATCCCTGTGTCACAAGATGGGTTGCTATCTGGCTCACTGACAGAACCCATAATGTGAAAGTAGCAGACTCCAAATCTGACTTCAGACCAGTGACAAGTCGAGTACCACAGGGTTCAGTCCTGGGACCTCTCCTGTTTGATATCTACTTCTCTGAAGTACAGGTTAACACAGAAGGTCTTTGGCTAATGAATTTCACAGATGACTGCAAACTAGGAGCCATAATTGAAACTCCTAACGATTTGGACATCCTACAAAAGGGCCTCACTGAGACAGATGCCTGGTGCCAAATCCATGGCCTCAAGCTCAATGCCAAAAAATGCATTGTCATCCCTTTTGGTAAAAACTCTGTACCCATAAAATACCACATAGGCAGTAGTCTACTTAACACTGAAAGTGTGATACCAGACCTTGGGACACAGGTGGACAGCAGTCTCTCCTTTGATAATCACATCGCCACAGTAGTCAGGAAATCCTTCTCCGTGGCACCCCTCATCACAAAAGGTTTCTCATCCAGGAAAAAAGAGGTCATTGTTCCCCTCTACTCCTCACTCATTAGACCCATTATAGAATACAGTACCTCTTTTGGTATATACCTCACAAGACATCTACAACAACTGGAAAGTCCGCAGAAATACCTCACAAAGAGGATTACCGGCCTCAGACAGATGACCTATGCAGACTGTCTCAAAAAACTCCAGCTTTACTCTTTCACATATTGCCTACTCAGAGGCAGTCTCTGCCAGACATACAAAGCTATTTCAAACCAAGAGCTGTTGGACATACTCCACTTAAAGAAATCCCAATCCCTCTGATCTACACGCTCTAAGGACCTAAACTTTGTCACTACAATAAACAGAAGATGCTGGAGAGATAGATTCCTGTCCCAAAGACTTCCCATACTCTGGAACAAACTACCTTTCTATATCAAACAAAGCTCTTCATTAGCACTCTTAAAGAAAAATCTTGATGATTGGATGGGAGATAGGAAATTCACCCCAGGGATCACTTCTGTGGCTCTGCTTGACAGGGGCACAAAAAAATAATTTTCTTGGGTGGCGAAAGCCAGGGTACCTTTTTGACTAGGCTTATATAGGCCCTAGGGCCAATAGCCTAGTACCTACCTATGAACCTATGAACCTATGGTACACCAGTGGTGACTGGGAGGTCTGAAGAGAGAGAGTGTTGGGCCATTTTAGTAGTTTGGAGAAGGGAGATAAAATTGCTACAGGCCCAAAATTAGTAATGGCTGTTGAATTTCCTCTTGTGCAAAGGGATAATTTGTGACTTTTTCCAGAGAGGGAATATGGGATTCCTGGACTGTCCTATGGATTGAGATAGGGTAGGTAATTCTACCAGCTGCTAGTTTAAGGTACTCACTTAGAAGGTCATCGGCTGAAGTACAGCATGGTTTGAGTTTGTTTGTGTAGTTTTATATAGGATGTGGGCACAGGTTTGAAGGTGAAAGTGGATGTGGTGATATGTGGCTGTTGGCAGGATTAGGAGTAGATGTTGGGGAATCCTTGGTTTGAGATCTGATACTATCTATGAAATAAGAGTTGACTTGCATTGCGGCTTCAACTGATGAGTTATTGGGAGAGGGATTAGGGTTGAATTTATGGCTGGGATGAAATACCTCTTTAAAGGTTGTGTTAATGTTATTCTGAAAGATATTATAGTATAGATTTTTGTCTTCATTAATTTTCTTTGTAGTACAATTGTGAAGCATTCTGAAATGTTCACGATATTGTGGTATTTCATATATTTCCCATTCTTTCCATGCTTTTTCTCTATCCTGCATTAGCATTCTACTCATTTTAGACAGCCAAATTACATTGTTTGTTTTTTTATTTTCTTCCCTCTAGGAAATTCAAAGCTATTTAGGATATTCAGGAAGTTGTAAGGAATTAATTTACAGCATTAGCTAAGGGGTGGATTTTTAGGAAGTTCCACTTTAGATGAGAGAGTAGTAATGAACATTTCTGCGTTAAATTTGGAAAGATTGTGTGTTGTTTTATAAAAGTGTTGTTAAGTGGATGTGTGAGATAGTTATATAGATTAAGAGATGATCACTGAGCAGTCAGACATTGTAGCTGAGGTGCTGTATTTGCTAGGGTCTGATGCTAGGATCCAGTCTAATAGAAAATTTGATGTCTTGATATAATATGTGATGCTATTAATTAGTTGTTTGAAATCATATGAGTTCATGATAGATGTAGGGGAGTTAGAATTTATGTCTAAACAAGTGACATTCACATCACCTAGTAACATTTTTTCTTGTGGAATTGTTGTGGATATCCAATGTAGGATATCTTCCAGTATAGATGTATTGTTGCCAGGAGGGATATAAAAGAAAGTAATCCATATTTGTTTATAATTGTTTAATTTCAGGAAAGTTATAAGAAACTCTGCTGAACTAAATTTTGGTATTGGTTTATTATGAGGGGAAATGTGGTAGTTGCTGGGAAATATTAAAGCAATACCACCTTTTCTGTTTATACAGTCAGTACAGATGATATTATGGCCAGGAGGTGTAAACTCAAAATCAAGTTTTAGTTACAGCAAGAATATCAGGCTTATGTTGGGTAATCTAGTCATGCAGTTCAGCAATTTTATTTCTTATTCTTCTAAAATTTATGGTAGCAAAATTTGAACACTGGAGTTGTGGGTTGACCATTTTAAGGTTAGAGTAGTGTGTGGAAGAGAATTGTCTTGATGTTCCTTGTGATAGGGTGGGCCATGATTAGGGTGAATTTCTCCTCCTAGAAGGATTTTAATATATTGGGGAACTATTCACGCTTGTTTTTGGAGAACATTTTTCCAATTAAATTTGTCTTGGTTTGAGTTGAAATGGAGTTAATCAGTCTATATTTGGAGTAAATGTGAGGGGCATCATTAAATGGTTTGGTGTGATGTGTGAAGAGTGAAGGGAGGAAGGATGAATAGGTGGTTGGGACAGAGTTGCAGAGATGTTGAAAGCTATTATAGAGTCGTGGTAGGATGAAAGATGGCCCAGTATCAGGCGGAGAAGAATAGAGTATAAGCTGAGGGGTACTATGATTAGAATAGGATCTGCATGTTATACGTGGCAGGTAGTGGGGAAGTAGGGATCAAGAAGGAAAAAGAAGTCATAGGGAAGAAGGATATTTAGTGATGGTAGAGTCTGAAACCTGATAGGGAGTAAGTAGGAAAGAAGTATTTTCTATGAAAGAAGAGAGTTAGGTTGCCCTAGTATCTTCTCTGGAAAATAAGGAATAGAGAGGTTTAAAAGGCTAGATTATGAGAATATAGTTAAAACAGGAAGATGTGAGGGTTTATTTGGAAAAAGTAGACGATACAATGTAGAATAGATAGGTGTCGTTAGGGAGGGCTGTGACTATGACTGAATATAGTGCACAGCAGTATGGAAGGGAGGAAGGGAGTTGTGAATAGTGCTAAATGATTAAATGGAAGCTCAAATTTAGATAAAAAGAAACAGGCGTGTTTATATGATAGTAGTAAGCTGTTTGGGAGGGTTAGTGAATATGAGTCACATGTAAAATGTGTAAGTAAGAGGTCGAATAGTACAGTAAGAGGCAGTGGGTGGGAACTGAAGGTAGGCTAGCAGGTTTCCACCCTCAGGTCAAATTATGACAGAGATTAATGAGTTTATAGCCAATACAAAACAATTAACAGAGAGGTACAAAGTAGAATAGGTTTCCTTTCACTTCCTGAATGCAAAAACTTCTCAGTCGGGAAGACTAAGTAACTGGTATATACAGTGTAGTCTACTGGTCATGAGGAAGGACAGTGTCCAAATCGTAACTGGTCCTTAGAATGCAATATCTATACTTTCAGAGGGATGGGATATGTTAAAGCCAATTTCCAGCAAAGACTGATGCATATTTCACTAGTTAGTCAATACACGTTTGTTTCTGCTGGCAGGCAGACAAGTATTTGTCTAGTTAAAGTTAATACACAGCAAGGTTCTTCAAGTTAAATTTGCTTACGTTGTACAAAGACAAATTTCTCAGAGAAAATGTTTGGGAGTTGGCCCTTGTGACAGAGCTCCTGCAGTATCAGGGTCATATGTAGTGACCACAGGCTCTGCACTGTGAAGGAAGTTGTGACTGAGTGACAGAGAAGAGAACAGTGAATAGAATATTCTGTATATATAAATTAGCTTTATATTTAAGCAAAAAAAAAAATGACCACAGCAATGAGTACTGTGGCAAGCCCAATTCAATGGATCAAGATTTATCATTGGAAAAGATCTAGCAGCTGCTTTTACTAGTTGACCCAGAATGATCAGTTATAATACTACTAATTTTGAATGTTTATCATCAGCTTGGTATAATTTAAGTTCAGGGCTTACACTCTTATAAACCTCTTTCTTAATATGAATGTACTCTACATTATTTAAGGAAACAAAGATTCAGATTTATAATAAAAAAAATAGAATAGGCTTCAGGATGTCACTTAAATTTGGAGATACGTGTTCATGTCAAACGTAAATTAATTTAAAGCACTTACATAACACATTGAGCTGCACTGAGGAATCAGCATATCCAACTTCATTTTCTGCTGAGCAGGTGATGTTTCTCATATTATCATGTACTGACACATTAAGAATCTTCAGCAAAATCTCAGCTTCAGAATCAGGGTGTTCCTTAAATATAAAAAAAAATGAAAAAACAAATGAGAACGCATTGCCGACCTTGTATGTGCCTAGTGGTACAATGGAATATCTTTTGCAGGTTTCCCTATCCATTAATTGACTCATTCATTTAATGTGATCATATCAATAAACATACTTGAGATATTCTAGATAGATGCAGCAAGACAGAAAGTGGAGCTGTATCATTTGAAATAGAAGGTAATGTTACTACCTGGCTGTGATGCTATGATGCCATAGCATGAAGACAGTTCTGAAGGCTGAATGAGCAATGCTATATAAGTATCTAGCTGGAAACAGCTGGGGAGTTAGCAGAAATGGGTGCGTGGTATTGTATCTGGATAAAAAAGTTTCTGAATTCAAGCTACACTGGCAAAGTACTTCTTTTGAATGAAAGTAAGCAAGAACTATTAATGTTTCATGAGCCTTAGTGGAAGGCGTTCTTTGATCTTATTAGATAAAATTTCTTGCTATCACTTCCCAGTATGGAACCTTGCCATGCAATGCTTAATATAAAATTAATTTTTAATATTAGGTCCACTGTAGACAATGCATCAGAGGTCCACAGACTGAGAGCACGACTGTGTATTTGTGTACTTTTTCCTTGACCTGCAAAGTTATGCACTGAAATGGGTGTAAAACCAGAGTCGACATTTAGTCTATAAGATGTTATTGTTCTGGTTTGTCTTCGAAATTTTTTTTTTTAATCCGATTGTTATGTTCTACTAGCGTGAGAGTACTACGTACATTTCAGACTGCTAAAATTTGCTGTTAAAAGATGAAAACCAAATCTGAGTCTGGACTAAGTATAGCTTATAAGCTATCACTCTGTACACTGCTACAGTAATTTTAAGAATAATCAGATTCACCACAACCTTTACTGTGGAACCTTTATGAAATAGTTCATGCTTTGAATCATATTTCAAACTTTTAAGTGGAACTGTCACAAAGTATTTAACATAAAACAACAGTCTTATGTCTTCACAGCATTTCTGATACATAGGTTTAAAAGTCTGGCAATATACAATATCTGAATTTTAGATTATCAGCAAAGAAATATACTTTTGTCAATCATTGACTAATATTGCGGAAGATGTAATAAGGGATCTGGAGACCCAAGTAGATAGTAACCTCTCCTTTGATAATCACATTGCCAAAGTGGTTAGAAAATCCTTCTATGTGGCCCACCTAATCACAAAAGGGTTTGCATCGAGATCGAAAGAGGTCATTGGGCCCCTCTATGCATCACTTATCAGACCCATCATAGAGTACAATGCCCCATAATACAAGACACCTGCAACAACTGGAAAGACCACAGAAGTACCTCACCAAGAGGATCACTGGCCTCAAGCAGATGGCCTATGCAGCTTGACTGAAGAAACTCCAGCTGTACTTGGTTGCATACCGCCTACTCAGAGGTGATCTCTGCCTGACATACAAGGCCATGTCCAACCCAGAATTGATGGACATGCTCCACCTAAAGAAAACCATATCCCCTCAAGCCGCACGCTCCAGGGATCTAAAACTCACCACAACAATAAATAGCACGTGCTGGAGGGATAGATTCCTGTCCAAGAGACTTCCCATGCTCTGGAACAAGATTTCAATCTACATTAGGCAGAGCTCCTCACTGACGCTCTTCAAGAGAAACCTTGACGAGTGGATGGGAAACAGAAAGTTTACCCCGGGGATCACTTCAGTGGCTCTGCTGGACAGAGGCACAGGGAACTAATCTAAGGGGGTGGCGAAAGCCAACACATTCTGGCTAGGCTTATAAATGCTTTCAGGCAGATAGCCTAGTACCTACCTATGAACCTATTGGCTGTAGTGTATTTATATTTTGTGTAAATGATATGCATGTGTGCAGTACAGAGTGCAACAAGTCAGCTGAATTGGGATTCTGTGAAATGGAGAAATTATCCTCTCTTCAAAGTGTATACTCACATTAAGTAAGGGAATGTAAGGGATAAAACCCACTAAATAAATGTGTGGAGGTTTTACACATGAAAAACATGACTGACTTCTGCTTTGAATTACTTTTTTTCAAATTCTTGTGGAATACAAACTCATTTTCTGTCACCATATTAAAAAACTTACTGATACCTGTCACATTTAGTGCCTGTCAGGAAAAGTGTTTCCTCTCTCAGTCCAAAAATAAATATTCTGCATCTGTTTAAGAAGAAACATTGTATGTACCTTTTGTATAGTGAAGCAGATAACAAGTCAAAGTTGACATCTTGTGTAAAACAATGGCAATTGATGAATTTTCCTTGAAGAATCAACATCATTTGCAGTTCCTGAAAAGAGCAATTGACTTCTGTACAAATTTAACACTGACTAATATAGTTGCCTTATCCAAATATGAATCTAAATGGTCTGAAATATTTACACTTTCCAGGTATTTTAAGCTTGTATTGCATTTTCTTAACACAGATCTCTGATTTTGACACCTCTTAGTATTTCCATGTGCTTTGTTTATTGCTAGTTTATGTCTAGGTAGATTCTGTAACAGGACTGGTATTTTGTTAGAAGTTTTAGCATTTCTCCAAATAAAGCAAAATTAATTTTAAAACAGTTTAAAAACTGGTATTTTATTTTATTTTATAAAAACACATTTGCTCTTGGAAACATAATCTGAAGATATGATTTCCTTACATGATACAACTGGTCAACTGTGGCTTTACAAATACGCTTTTAAGAAATGTGTATAATAACAAATAATGAAAGAACTATGATTATGTAAAACATACCTTAATAGTGATCTCTGATTCCAGATCAATGGGGTCCCACTTTGCTGTAGGTGTTGGGATTCCTGCCACACTGCACACAAGAGTGATATTGCCACCTTCCAGCAGTGTGAGATTCTCATGCCGTATTCTCACCTCAGGCTTACCTACCAGAAAAAAAGATAATTAAATTAATATTTCGTCACACCTTTATAAAAACATGGAATAGATGACCAAGTAGTGAGCGCACACGATTGAAGGACTTACTGTAGGACCTTCTGCTTAAACTCTACCACCTAATTAATGCATCCTTTTCCTACTGTAGTGTGTACCTGCCAAAATAATAGACAATGGTGTGTCAACATAAAGAGTAGAATTGCTACTGTCTAACTGATCGACTCATTTCTTAAAATATTCCCCTTTAATAAAAGAGTGCCCACATTGTTTTGATTTACAAAATCTTTTGAAATTATTCCATTTATGTTGATGGTATGTCAAAACTGCGGTGGTGGTGCTGTGGTAGCATTGTCGCCTCACAGTAAGACGTTGTCCTATTCGATTCTCATCTAGAGCGTCTTCTGTGTGGAGACATGCATGAATGGGCGTACCTTCGTTGAAGGTTGTGCATCAGGGCTGGCAACTCGGCACGTAAAAATCCACTGCCAATCATTAGCGGACCGGAGTTCCGCTGTGTGGCGACCCCTAACCTGGAAAAGCCGAAAGACACAACAACAACATGTTGATGGTGTGTCAGTGCTTCATGAAAGAATGAAGTAGATTTAAGTGCAAAGAATAAAGTATTTTGTACTGTTCGGCTAAATGGCAAACTCACAGAGCCCAAAGCTGATACAGGTTCCAAGTGTAACGTTATGTCTGCAGAAACTTTTGCTAGACTGTGTAAAGGTGAGAGGATTAATTTGGCAAGGTGACGAAGCTTGTTGCTTATGGAGGTGAAGAAATTCAAACTGAAGACTCAGTAGTGCTTTAATGTTAATCTGCTGGAAGAAGCTGTGACTTATTATTTTAAGCGTCAAGAAGCTCACCCAGTCATTATTAGGGCTCAGAGACACTTTAAAAATAGGACCTCTTTCATTTAACAAGGAAGTACATCATGTTAGCTTAAAAGACCACTACTCTAATTTTACCCAGCACATTTTTTCTACCTATGCTGATCTTTTTAAAACAAAATAAGCAAACTTCCAGTTGTGTACTCCAGGAAGTTAGACCCAGAGGTCAGCCCAGTTATCAGTCCAGCACATAAAGTTCCAATAGCCGTGCAGGACAGAATCAAAGCCAAACTAGATAAAATGGTGTGACAAGGTGTGATTTGTCCAGTTGAAATTCCAACTGAATGGCTATTTCCTATAGTGGTAGCTCATAAGAAAAACTCAGATGACATCAGAATATGTACTGATCTGTGAGATTTAAACAAAGTGCTAAAAGTACCTCATCATCCAATGCATACAGTCTAAGTCACAGCCTTAATGCCAAATGCCACTGCAAATCTTCATTGCTCATTAATTTCAATACTCCATTAGGCAGGTATAAATTTTTGAAAAAGCCATTTGGGATAAATTCGGCAAGTGAAGTCTTTCACCGTGCGATGGCACAAATTTTATCCTGTTGCCTATGCATCGAGAACTCTTACCAAACTGAGATGCAGTATGTCCATATCGAGAAAGAGATTTTGCCAATTATGTTTGCATGTTTGATGTTCCATGATTATGTTTATGGTAGACCTATTCAGATCGAAATAGGCCGCCAACCATTAGTCACTATTTTGAGAAAGCCAATGCATTCAGCTCTAGCCAGACTACAACGTATGATGCTGAGATTGCAAAAATACAATTTCAATCTTGTCTACAAGAAAGGTAAATACCTTCATCTTGCTGATACATTATCCAGATCGCCCCAAAATACCACTGAACAGACTGACAATCAAGGTTCTTAATCAATTGATGATTTTAAAGTCATGAAAGTGAATAATTTTTCCTCCACACGTCTTGATGAGCTGAGAGATCACACAGCCACAGATCCAGTTTTACAAAGGCTCAACCACTTTATCAATCATGGATGGCCATCAAGGAAATCTAGTTTTCCTCAAGAAGTGCAACCTTATTTACCATACAGAGATGAGATTTTGTCTGACAAAGGTAACATAATGAAAGGTCTGAAAGTAATTGTTCCAAAGTCCTTGCAACCTGAGTACATTACCATCTTTCACCGTGGTCACCTAGGAACCGAATCTACCAAAAGAAGGGTGAGAGGACTAATATTTTGACCTTCTATATCATAAAGACATTGAGAGACCACTTTTTTCTTGTTCAGTATGTAATAGAACAAAGCCTCCTCAACAGAAAGAACCACTTCAGCTTAACCAGATTCCGGAACTACCTTGGTTGACAGTAAACACTGATATCTTTGAGTGAAATGGTCAACATTATTTCGTGACAGTATACTCTTACTCCAGTTGGTTCAAGATTGACCTACTTCCCAACCTAGCATCAAGTACTGTTATTACTAAGATGAAGCATCATTTTGCTGCACTTGGTAGTTCGCACAAAGTTATTTCTGACAATGGCATGCAGTTTACAAGCCAACAGTTCATAAGATTTGCTGAAGAATGAGACTTTACTCATGTCATAAGTAGTCCAGAGTACCCACAGTCAAATGGTTTGGCAGAATGCGCAGTTCAAAGTGCAAAACACTTACTAGAGAAGTTGAAATGCGACAATAGTAATGTTTTCCTGAATCTCTTGAATCTCAGAAATATTCCTCATGATAAACATCTTGGTTCACCTGCTCAGTGACTTCTGTCGAGACAAGCTAGAACCACATTACCAGTCAGTAGTCAATTGTTGGTTCCATGTGTCAAGAACAACAGGTTAGTGAAAACCAATCTGTTGAAGAAATGCTTATCCCAGAAGTCCTACTATGATAAGACCAGCAAACCGCTCAATCCATTACGAGAGGGAGAAGTGGGAAGGATGCCAACATCCAAAAGTTATGATCGGATTGGTGTCATGAAGAATATTGGTCCAGAGCTGAGATCGTCCATTGTGGAGTCAGAAGGAGCAATCTTTATGTGGAATTGGAAGCATTTACTACTGGTGTCCGAGGCTATACCACAGCACATAGCCTGTGAGAAAGACTCTATCTCAGAGTGAGTTGTTCGGTATTCCAATTCCAGAGGAAGTTCCAGAGGACATTCTTGTTCCTGTGACGAATAAAGAAGTTCCTGATACAAGTTGTGCACTGCAGTATGCCACTGTTTTTAAATTTAGTCCCACCTGTTATGTTACGAGATATGGTTGAATCTCTAAACCCTGTAGCAGATATGAAGCAACTTGGACATGAACATTGTGTTTTGGTTCCAACGTACATAATAATGCATGCTTAGATTTAACATTGTTTTGTATAAAAGGACAATCTTTTTAAGAGGGAGGATGTAGATCAATATGTCTGTATATACCTTTAAGAAGCTATCCAAGGGCTTGCACTAGCGTATAAATACAGAGGATGTGCGAATCTGACTGCCATTTTGTAGTTAGCTGTTGAGATGCAAGCATGTATGTTTGTAAGCTCTGTTTGTTAGTTAGTTCAGTCATATTTGATGCTGCTATCCATCCTGATGTGTTTGTATGTATTAAAGCATCAGAACAAAACCCAGGCCTTCTCATTATTTGTATTAGAAACAAATGAGTGACACCTCTCAAGTCAGATACCACAAAAAAATACAAGGTCGGTGGCAGGTTCTCAATGTGGTTTTCTTTTTAAAAAATTAAAGAAAAAGAGTTGAAAAGTGGCCTGCTTGAATCTTAGTCAACAGGCAAGGTGAGGTTGGCATCCTGTGAGTAGTTACAGTTGGCACCCTGGGAGGGTTACAATGTGAGTGCACAGTTTCTTTTAGGTATGCAAGAATACATACTTAAAAAAAAGGAAGAGAAAAAATAATGTGTTGGAGAAGCATACTCCAGGGCTTGCTGTCAGCTTGCCAA
Source organism: Protopterus annectens (assembly GCF_019279795.1). Classification (NCBI taxonomy): domain Eukaryota; kingdom Metazoa; phylum Chordata; order Ceratodontiformes; family Protopteridae; genus Protopterus; species Protopterus annectens. Next base: position 306,718,697 of record NC_056741.1, on the reverse strand, counting down.
AATTGTTGGAGGTATTGGTGCATTATGCACTTCTTTGGAGTTTAAAAAAAAAAAAAGAAAAAAGAAAAGAAAATTAGCATGCCATGCTCTTAGTGTGTTTAGCTTTAAACCATAAGCAGAATGCAACAAGGATGTTCTCTTTTTGTGGTGTGAGATGCACCGTTTGTTCTCTCTGCAAAGGGGTGGAGGCTTGCAGGATATGAGTTATGAGAATATACACAATTACTGAATAAAAAGATTCAAAGAATGAAAGAAAGAAAGAAACACATTTAATACAGGATGACAGCTCTAGATGTTAGTGGCAGGGGAGGGAATGGGTGAGGATTAGGCTAATGGCTCAAGAGCGATTACAAGCCTAGCCAGTTTTACCCAGATTTTACCCAATTTTCTATCCATCAGGGAAAGATAACAAGGGTCAGAAATGGGGTTTTGGCAATTTTTATAGACTGCCTCTGTCCATAAGGGTCATGGGTGCAATTCCAGGAGTGAATTTGTGATTTCCCATCCATTGGTCCAGATTGCACTTGAAGATGGTCAGGAAAGGGCTCTGATCCATGTGAATAGGAACCCTATTTCAGAGGAGGGGCAATCTCAGGGACACATATCTGTCTCTACAAGTATGATCTATTCATATCAGAGATTAGGTTTAGATCTTTGGAGTGGATAACCCTTGTGCAGTTAGTTTTGAAAAAATGCAACATTTTCATCAAGATTGGGGCAGAGACTGCCTTATAGGTCAGGTGCAAATCACTTCTCAGTAATCAGTAGGAAACTGAATACAGCGATAGGGCTTTTATTTGATCCACATATGACATGTTGGTTATACCCTGTATTTTTTGGATGAGAACCCTCTGAAGACACTCTAACTGCTGCAGGTGCCTGGTGAGGTACCTGCCAAAGGGTGCATTGTACTCTATTATTGGCCTGATGAGGGCCGAGTACAATGGTACTATGACATCATTAGATATGCCCTTATGTATATGCTTAGTCACAAAGAATGATTTTCTAACCACCGTGGACACATGGTGGTCAACGTTCAAATTATTATCTGTCTAAGTACCCAGATCCCTCACAACTGAATCTACTTTGGGGGGGGAGTTCTATCAATGTTGTAATTTTCAGGGGTATTTGATTTTCCAAAGGGTATTATTATGCACTTCTTCACATGTAGGTTCAGGGCATGGCTCTGACACCTGTCATTAGTCTGTATTAGACCTTTCTGTAGGATATCAACATCATCTGGGAAGTCAGTGATTGCCCCCAACTTGCAGTATTCACCAAGCTTGGTCAGCCAAAGGCCATCTTCACTTGCCTTGACATCTGAAAAGTATGTCCCAAACAGGAGGAGGCCCAGCACTGAGCCCTGTGGCACTTCGCTGGTCACAGGTCTTTTGCTGGATGTGGTTTCCCCCACAATAACAACATGTCCTATCCATGAGCCCTTTGGCTTTTCCTCTGGTGACATAGAGGTTTATGCCCAATTTTGTGAGTTTATCCATAATACCAAAGCAGGGTATTGTGTCAAATGCCTTTGCAGATCAAGGTAGGTAACATGTACTGACTTAACCTCCTCCATGGCCTTGGCGACCTTCTCAAAGAAGTCCACCCGACTGAGCAGGCAGGACCTGTCCTTGATGAAGCTGAACCAGGTTGGGTCTAGAGTCTGGAGATTTCTTTTGTTATTGTTAATCAGGTCTATGATTTTCCTTTCCATAGCCATGCATATGAGGCTAGTCAGACTTATGGTTTGGTAGCTTCTGGGGTCAGTTGATGGACACCCCTTGTGCAGAGGGATGACTGTTGCTGTTTTCGACTCTACTGGGACAAAGCTTGTCTGAAGACTATGGTTAAATAGAGATTCAAATAGGTCTGCTAGGTCATTTATCCAGCTATTTAATAGGCACCCTGGGATTCCATCAGGGCCCCTTGACACTGTGTTTCCAGTTTTAGTGACAACAGTGGCAAACTGTTCTTTTGTGATAACAGGCAAAATAATGGTAGGAGGTAGTTCATGAAGAGAGACCGGAGATGATGAGGGGGTAAACCAAATTTATTGGCCAGCAGGTTTGCTATTTCTTCGGGCTGAGCAGAGGTGGTACCATCTACAGCCAACTCAGCACACTGTTGAGTGTTTCTCTTAAGATTTTGGACATAAATAAAAATGCTTTGTGATTATCCTTTGCCAGGGTGGCTATTTTAGTCTCGTATTTAGCTTCTGAAGACTTGTCTAGTTCTCTGATTCCCTGTTGAGGCTAATGAGGGATTTTTGTATCTGTAGTGCACCCTCCCACTTACTACTACTACTCACAAATTTCTTCCTTCTGTTGTATAGTCTATTTATGCTAGGGCTCCAACAGGGTGGCTTGTTTTTCCTGCTAGACCTGCATTTAGTTTGATCAGGTACCACTATTTCTATGCAGTTGTTAGTGGTTGCACAGGGCATTTGTTTATACTTCTGCATAGGCCTCCATGTTTTTGGGGATTAAGGAGAGCTTTAAAATTATCTATGGTATCACTTAATAGAAAGTAATTTGCCTTAGAGAAATTCTTTAGGGTTTGAGGGTTTGAATGGTTCTACTGTTATATTTATTTCAAAGGAGACCAAATTAGTATCCATTCTTATCAATGAGGACTTTATTTATTTATATACAGTTTGTTTACCAGGGTAGTCCATTGGGCTGAGAAGAGCCCATTTTCAATGGAGGCTCAGGGAGAAAAGCTCCTTATACAGTATACAAATAATAACCTATTTTTACAGGTTATTACACAGTTTTAGAAATTACAGTATACAGTGGTCAAAAAACAAAACATATATATATATAAGCATAAATCAATGGTGTAGTACATTTTGTTGAAGCGTGGAGGTGGTATTCATAAAAGAGAAGTTATTGAATTGTGCAAAAAACAATAGTGCACGTTATTATGCAGTTTGACTACATCCAGTTTGCAAAGAGAGCAGGAGAAAAACACATATAGAATAAAAATCACTGGTGTATAAAAATCATTGGTGTAAATGCTCTGTATGGAGCATGTGGGTAATAACCACACAAGAGAAGATAACAGAATTATATAAAACAGTAGTGGCAATGAGCCATGCATGGCATATTAACATATCTGTAGAGAAATAGGGGGAAAAGAGTTGTAAGTCTTGTAAGTATACAAGAGAAGAATGTAAGAAATATTTGGAAGCAAATAACATTTGAAGAGAGAAGGAAGATAAAAATAGAGGAGGTCAGTGTTATAACTGAGTTGAGAGCATGGGGGAATAGGAGAACATGGGTAACTTTACAACGGGGGGGGGGGTGCAATTTTCCCCAATGCTTGTGAATACTATGTCAAGGATATTTGAGTCCCTAATGAGAGTTCATATCAGCTGTACCAGAACATTTGCATTGACAATATCTAGGAATCTCTGAGCCTACATGTTACTGGTTGTACATGTTTCCCAGTTCATGTAGTTCAAATCTACCATGAGTAGTGTGTTGGACTGAATGGCAAGTGATTCTAGTAACTTCAGGTATGATGAGTGGTTTTTCATAGTCCATGGTTGGGAACCTGTAGCCAGCAATGATATGGTGGGGGATTTTGTCTATGTTCAGCTGCACATGGAGTAGCTCAAGAAAGTCATCCTGCTTGAGCAATTAAGAGGTGTAGATTCTTTTTTATGAAAATGGAAAAGCCTCATCCTTTCATTTTTTCCTTTTCAGAGGGTGGTCTCAATGTGTGATAGGCATTGTAACCTTGCACATCTGGGGTGTTTTCCACAGCCTTCAACCACAGCTCTGTAACTGCACAGATGTCAGCATTCTCCAGGGTGAGGAGAGCTTCCAATGAGTACAGTTTCTTGTTAAGACTCCTATCATTGAGAAGTAGTACCTTTAGCTTAGCATTAGACAATTTTGTTACATTGGTAGGTCTGTTGGATTGGCACTGCCTAAAAAAAGTACTATGGTGGTGGCTAAGGCCTTGACTAGTATTTGAGAGCCTAGCAGTGACAAGCGCGGACCATCTCTGCCAAAGCAGCATGGTCTGTCAATCATGTTGTCCCAGGCTGACAAATACTGGATCTCCTTGGAATGACACCAGTAGCTAAGGCAATTATTGAAGTCAATCATTTTCTGTTTGTATTATGGTATCATTCTTGTTGAGGATACACTGTGGATCAATGCGAGGCTTTTACCAGCCTGTGACACATATTCAGAGAGGTCCATTATGTCTCTCTTCATATGGTACAGGGAAGTACATCTCAGGTCATTCACACCCATATGGATTATGACTGAGTAATACTGGTACTTGTGGATTAGAGACCTGACTGCTTGCATTAACTAATGAATCCTGGCCTCTGACAGGCAACTGACTGTAACCCTTTATCCAGCATGGGGAGGGGGTTGCCCATGTGTCTCATGATGGAGTCTTCTATGATCAAGATGTTTGAATGTGTGGTGTTTTGCCTTAGCAGCTTGCTTGTGAAGACGCTGTGATGTGTATTTTTATGTGCAGTGATTTGCATTGACTTGGGTTTATTTACATGTGGTTTCTGAAGGCAGTATACAGGAGGCCTCTGAGGTGTTGGCAAGTTACACGTGAGTACCTCTGCATATGTGAGTTTATGTGTTGAGACCTTATTTAGTAAGGGAAATGATATACATTTGCTGACAACCTGTCATTTGATTTGTCAATATGTGAGAGTCATGTATCAATTTTTATATTTTAACTACATCTCTCACATACTTTTTGTTTATTTTAGGATTAAGTGGTTGTCAGTATACATGAGAAGATTGGTACATTGCCTCTGGATGCTAATGTCCACCTGGCTTGTCAGAACATTAGCATGAAGGTGCCTCTCCATGGTTTCAGGTTTGTTACTATGGATTTAACCAGGAAGAAGACTGGGGAGATTTAATTGGACTAGGATGATAGCACACAGACAAAGTGTGCCATATTCATTGTGAACCGCAGCTGTCTATCAAAGCAATACTACTCTGTGCACAACTCAGATGCTTTCAGAGCAGCGGGGGGACTGGGGAAGGTTGCAGAGATAGTTATTCTAATGGAAATTTTAACTTGGTAGCGTTTACACCTATACATGACACTGCTAACTACTGCTGAGCAGAGAGCAGCCATAAGCAAATACTGGGCTTATATAGAATCAGAAGAACAAGTTTTACAACAGCAAGGCCTACAGACCAATCAGGAAAACACAAAATAAGACTTGAGCCAGCAGGTCCCAACTCAGATAGGTTATCTGCAGCACACTTCTGCTGCAACAGTGCAGTCAGTAAACCATTTTAATGTAAAAATGCTGGTTTTAGAGCTCGAGTGCAGGGAAAGCACACAATCTAGATACTACTTCAGTGTAAAACTAGCAGACACAATGTAATTGTGTACTACAGCAGCAGTGGAAACAGTTCAGCTTTGAAACTCTACTAAACTGTGAGAAATGTAAAAATGAATACAGGATTCTTATCAAATACAGTAAAAATAATCAGCAGAAGTGCAAAATTATACTTATTTTTCATTCTATTAGCAGCTGGTGGTTTTAGATGAAGTGGATTTTCTGTAACTCTCCGGTGAAGTAATCAAACCAAGACCAGCACTGAGGAATTGAGCACAAACCCAAGCAAACACTAGGCTTATATAGAATTTGAAAAAGGTTTACAATGATTACTGTGAGTATCACTCATCTCTTCATTTAATTTTGATTTGAAGCTCTTTATTTAAAGTTTGATCACTTCTATTTTGTATCTTATTTTAGTATTGCATTTGTTTTGTTTTAAGTTTTCTGTTCTGTTGGAGTTTTAAGAGTTTTTGGCTAGGGTCAGTTAAAAAAGTTACCAAGAATACCTTTGCAAACTGAATAACATCAGTTAATTAGTGCGAGGAGCTGAGAGAAAGCATTGTTATATTATCTGAAGCATTTGTGTGGTCTGCATTGTTCTGAGTATCATTCATCTCTGCATTTATTTTTTATTTGAAGCTCTTTATTAAAGGTTTGATCACTTCATTTCTGTATCTTATTCTAATATTACATTTGTTTTGTTTTAAATTTCCTGTTCTGTTGGAGTTTTACGAGTTCTCCACTCACCAGCCCAGTCCTTGTTGTGTTCTTAAATTTGGTGGCTTTTGAGTTGCCCACCCCTACTATAAATCTCATTTTGGACTCTCCTCCCAGTCCCATCTCATCAGTTTATTCTACTGAGTAGAGATCATTTGGGAAAGCCCAACCCCTTAGTTTATCAACCTTAAATTATCACGTTTCATCTCTTCCCACAACCAAAAAAATTGCACTTTAGTCATCTGCTTTTACTTTATTTGTGTTTCTTCCTACTTTATTTTGCTTTTCCTGCCTGTTCTTAAAAGTACTCAATTGCATTTCTTCTGTTGATTTTATTACTGCTTGTTAGTAGACTGATTAAATTATAACTGTTATTTTAAGCCTTTTGGTTTAAGCACTTGGGCTTCAGAACAGTTGCTTTACATTAAGAAGGGTTGGAGTCTGCACTCTTGTGGCAGGACAGGTAGCGTACATCCTTCTAAGTTGGGAGTTGCTAATTGAAGGCTTAGTGCCTGTTATTCCAAAAGTGTCTTAGTTCTGGTTTAAGCATTTGGGCTTCAGGCCAGTTATTTTACATTAATAAGGTTTGTGGTCTGCACTCTTGTGGGAGGAGAGGGTAGATTCTACTGTTCTGAGCTGGGAATTTCTGGTTAAAGCCTTATTGTGCCTGCTTATTTGAACTGTTTCTTCTGAAATTGGTGCACCTTGTTTGCTGTAGCATATACTAGAGTCAGACCTCCTGAATCTAGCTTTGTTTGTATAACATGAGCACTAATCCAGGCCATCTTTTTTGGAAAAGGTTCTCCTGCACCCTAGTGGCAGGAGTGTGCAGCTAGAACTTATCTGATTGAAGAATGCTGGAACAGGGCTCAGTTTTGAGCTTTTTATTGATTAATTGGTTAATTTGTTTAAATCAGTTTGCTCATTTGCTACTGTTATATTAAAAAAAGGTCTAGCTTGTTTTCCTGCTTTTCCTGTTACTAGAGTAGTCCAGATACAAATTTGCTGTATTCAAGACTGTTTTGTAGTTTCTGAGTTCCCCAGACCATTCTGTGTTAGGGGGAAGCCTCTCAGCTTAATAGTGGGAGTGGAAAGTACTAGGTAGCCTATCTACCACAAGAGGAGTGGTTTCTAGCTCCCTTTCAACTTTCTGCTTAAACAGCTCGTGTTTGCATGGGTGTGCACACCGTGCAGCACCACTAAGCTAGGGTAAACTATTATCGGTGCCAGAACGTCTGCTCTTCAATTTTTCCCTTAGATCCTGCTAGTTCTCTTCTCTCTTGCATTTAACTAGCTTATTCACCTAGCACGTCATCTGGTTTCTTGTAGCAATTACTGTAGCACACATAAGTGCTAATAGCACTAAATGTCCTATAAGGAAACTGCTCCAATACTTAATAATAATGACCATGCCTCCTGGCATGTCTAAAGATCAGTTCCCTGTGCTTTCTCCTATTAACCTGTTGAACTTGGGCATTCTGAGGCAGTGTAGCAATTGCTTCATGTACACAGACAACCCTCTCCTCTTACCTCCCAACACTCAGACTTGTGAGAGATGCATTTATATATCCAAACAGGAAGACATGCAGTCTCCAGCCAAGACCAGAAAAGCTGGTCAAGAGGAGAAGGTCAACACCTGCAGCACTCTACATGGAACACACATCCCTCCAGAACACCCACCATCACAGCTCTCACATAAAAACACAAACCACACACCCACCTTCGTGGAGGCTATCAATAGAAATCTACCCAAACAGCAGAGACCTCCAAATCAGAAACGCACTCGACCACCACAACACAGCACAAATCACAAGACACATAGCTCACCTACACAGTGTGCTTCTCAACCTAAGCCCCTGAGGTAAAACAGCTTGCCCAATACACTAATCATAGGTGATTCAATAGTGAGGCACACTGATGTCCCACTCACTAGTCAGCTGTCTGGTGGGTGCCAGGATCCAACACATAGCACACGCACTCAGGTCATTACAAGTACAAGTATGACACTGTCATTTTCCACATGGGTGGGTGTGAATGACCTCAAAGGTACCTCCCTGGACTACATGAAAAGACACATGGAGGAGCTCTTGGATTATGTGGCTCAGGCAGGTATGACCCTAACCCTGAGCAGCATCCTACCGTTGCCGAGAATGATACTACACTACAAGCAGAAAATGATTGACTTCAACAATTGGCTAAGTTTCTGGTGTCATTCTAAGGGGATCCAGTATCTGTCTGCTTGGGATGACATGATTGACAGACCTCAATGCTTTGCCATCTGTCACCCCTAGGTTTCTGGATACTGGCTGAGGCTCTTGCCACCCCTATAGTGCCTTTTTTAGGTGGTGTTCCAAAGACCAAATTACCACTGTAACGGCTATAAATAAATGCAATCCGAGGGTCATGCTGCTCTATGCAAGAAGTCTAAATCTCAAGAGGCACTTGCTCGAAGCACTCCTCAAAATGGAGAACATCGACATTTGTGCTGTATTGGAGACCTGGTTTAAAGCAGCAGAAAGCACTCCTGCACTACCAGGCTATAACTCATTCCACACCTTTCGGACACAGAAAATCGACCGAAACTCCAAAGGTGGTGGAGTCTCCATATTCATAAAGGATATGCATACCTGCAGACTAGTAGCCCAGCATAATACATCAGAGATACTTCAGGTACAACTGACAGTAGGTAAGATGGCGATTCAGGTTGTAGCCTGCTATAGGTCCCTAACCATGTCCTAAGACTGTCATTCCATGTTCCTAAGCACCCCAAAAAATATTAGGGTCCAACCCAACACTCTCATACTGGGTGACTTCAACTACCTCTCCATCAACTGGGAAAACTAGTCATGGACCAATACACTTGCCCAATACTTCCTGGAATTCATTAATTCCAATTAACTGGACCAGCTCACTCTTACCCCCACTAGAGGAAGCAACATTCTTGACCTGTTTATTACTAACATGGACAACCATTGCTCAACACCAGTAGTCAATTCCTCCCTGGTTAGATCCGACCACAAACTAATCACCATTGAAATCCACATCTCACCCACACCAACAGCAAAGGTAACCACCATGAAAAACTTCTCCAAAGCTGACTTTGGGCTCCTAAAACCAGAGGTGGCTAACTTCACGGCACCCATGCAAATGGAAAATAGGTGCATGACCACAGAATCATACACCAATACACTGTACGAACACATACATAAATGCATGGAACTAGCCATACCCAACAGAACCAAGACACTCTCCTTCTAAAAAAGGAAGCAAATCTGGTGGTCCCCTGCCATTAACAAACTCTACAACAGAATGAAGAAACTGTTGCAGAAAAAAGTGAAGTCCCAAGACTGGAAAATCTCCCTTATTAGCCTCAACAAAAAGTTGATATCCCTCATCAAAACCTCTAAAGCTAGCTATGAAGGCAGAATTGCAGCAGACATTAAAAACAACCACAAAGCCTTCTACAGTTATATCAAGAGTCTCCACAGCAATAACCAGATTTGCTCTGAGTTACTGAACAATGGTACCTCCTATACTGAGCCAACAGATATTGCCAACATACTAGCCGACAGATTCAGTGCCGACTTTATCCCGCTCTCCCCCCCTAAAGGACCAATCACAATACTAGAAGAATGCCAGGTACCCAGCATTACTGCAGCACAGGTTAAAGCTGCATTGTCTAATGCCAAGAATACAGCTTCCATGGGACCAGACAATATCCCTGGCTATGTTCTACATGAACTACAAAGTGAACTGGCACCACACCTTTGTGCCCTGTTCAATCACAGCCTCACCTCAGGCTTAGTCCCTACAGAATGGTGCACTGCTACAGTCACCCCTCTCTATAAAGGGGGAGCAACTACAGACCCTGGGAATTATGACCCCATTAGCCTAACAAGTCTGATATGTAAGGCTATGGAGCACATCATTATGGACCTAATTAACAGGGATATAGGGAATGTCCAACCTCTAGATCCCACAAAATTTGGTTTTGTGAAGGTTACATCATGCCTGCTCAACCTGGTTGACTTCTTTAAGTCAGTTACCAGAGCTGTGGATGAGGGCAAGGCAGTTCATACAGCCTACCTCGATCTGGCCAAGGCCTTTGATATCCTTCCCACTCAGGAATTATTGAGAGAATCACCAAACTATGCATCAATCCCTATATCACTAGGTGGGTTGCAAATTGGCTCACAGATAGAACCCACAATATGAAAGTAGCAGACTCCAAGTCAGACTTTCAAACAGTCACAAATGGAGTCCCCTAGGGATCGGTCCTGAGTCATCTCCTGTTTGGCATCTACTTCTCAGATGTCCAGGCCAACACAGAGGGGACTCTGGCAGACCAAGTTCTCCGACAATTACAAGCTGGGAGCCATTATTTACTCCCTAAGTGATGTAGACATCCTACAGGCCTCACTGAGACCATGGACTTAAGCTTAATGCAAAAAATGCATCATCATTCCCTTTGGGAAAAACTCAATTCACACTAATTACCACATTGATGGTAGCCCACTGAACACTGAAGGCATTATAAGAGATCTGGGGACATAGGTTGACAGCAACCTCTCCTTCGACCACCACATTGCCGCTGTGGTCAGAAAGTCCTTCTATGTGGCACATCTCATTAACAAGGGTTTTGCAACCAGGAAGAAAGAGGTCATCATCTCTCTTTACTCTTTCCTCATTAGACCAATCATTGAGTATAATGCCCCATTTGGCATGTACCTCACTAAGCACCTGTAACAGCTGGAAAGGCCACAAAAGTATCTCACGAACACAATCCTAGGCCTTAAACACATGCCGTACATGGACAGACTCAAAAAACTCCAGCTTTTCTCTGTCTCATATCATCTGTTAAGAGACAATGAATGACCCAGTCCTGTTAGAAATGTTACACCTAAAGAAATCCCAATCACTCCGTGCCACATGGTCCAGGGACCTCAACCTCATTACCACAATCAATAGAACATACTAGAGGGGCAAGTTCCCATGCTCTGGAATAGACCTCCCATACATGTGAAGCAGAGTACCTCACAGGCCCTTTTCAAGAGAAATATTGATGAGTGGATGGGAAATAGAAAGTTCACACCAGGGATCACTCCAGTGGATCTACTTGATAGAGGAACTGAGAACTAATGGGGGCATGATGCTAGGGCACTTCGACGGGCTAGGTTTGTAATGGCTCAAGGGCCATTTGCCTAGTACACACCTATGAACCTATGAACAGCAAAGCCTACAGACCAATCAGGAAATAGGTTCATAGGTAGGTACTAGGCTATCGGCCCAAGGGCCTACGTAAGCATAGCCAACAATGTTCCCTGGCTTACGCCACTCAAGAAAGTTATTTTCCTGTGCCACTGTCGAGCAGAGACACAGAAGTGATCCCCAGGGTGTATTTCCTATTTCCCATCCACTCATCAAGATTTTTCTTGAAGAGTGCTAATAAAGAACTTTGCTTGACATAGATGGGTAGCCTGTTCTAGGGTATGGAAAGTCTCTGGGACAGGAATCTATCCCTCCAGCATGTCCTGTTTATTGTGGTGACAAGGTTTAGGTCCCTAGAGCATGTAGCTTGGAGGGATTGGGATTTCTTTAGGTGTAGCATGTCCAACAGCTCTGGGTTTGACATAGCTTTATATGTTAGGCAGAGATCACCTCAGAGTAGGCAATATGCTATGGAGTAAAGCTGGAGTTTTTTGAGGCGGTCAGTGTAGGGCATTTGTTTGAGGCCAGTAATCCTCTTTGTGAGGTACTTCTGTGGCCTTTCCAGCTGCTGCAGATGTCTTGTGAGTTACATTCCAAAAGGGGCATTGTATGCTATAATGGGTCTAATGAGTGTCGAGTAGAGGGGAACAATGACCTCTTTTTCCAGTATGAGAACCCTTTTATGATGAGGTGTGCCATGTAGAAGGACTTCCTGACTGCTGTGGCGATTTGACTATCAAAGGAGAGACTACTGTCCACCTGGGTCCCAAGGTCTCTTATCACACATTTGGTGTTAAGTAGATTGCTGCCTATGTGGTAGTTCATGGGTACAGAGTTTTTACCAAAGGAGATGACACTGCACTTTTTGGCATTGAGCTTGAGGCCATGGCTCTGACACCAGGCATCTGTCTCAGCGAGGCCCTTCTGTAGGATGTCCACATCATTTGGGGACTTGACTATGGCTCCTAGTTTGCAGTCATCTGTGAACTTCATTAGCCAGAGGCCTTCTGTGTTAGTCTGTACTTCAGAGAAGTAGATACCAAACAGGAGAGGTCCCAGAATGGAACCCTATGGTACTCCACTTGTCACTGCTTTGAGGTCAGATTTGGAGTCTGCAACTTTTACAGTATGGGTTCTGTCAGTGAGTCAGTTGGCAACCCATCTTGTGACGTAGGGATTTATACCTAGTTTAGTAAGTTTAGCTATAATTCCAGAATGGGGGATGGTGTTGAAAGCCTTGGTGAGGTCAAGATAGGCTGTGTGAACCACCTTACCCTCATCTACAGCTTTGGTGACTGCCTCAAAGAAGTTGATCAGGTTCAGGAGGCATGATCTGCCTTTCACAAATCCGAACTGGGTGGGATCCAGAGTTTGGAGGTTACCAATGTCTTTGTTTATGAGTTCCATGATGATACGTTCAATGGCCTTGCAGACCAGGCTCGTCAGGCTAATAGGTCGATAGTTCCCGGGATCAGTGGTGGCTCCCCCTTTGTGAAGTGGGATAACTGTTTCTGTGCACCATTCAGTGGGCACAAAGCCTGATGCGAGGCTATTATTGAATATGGTGCTTAAGTGGGGAGCCAGTTCATTCTGAAGTTCATGTAAAATGCAGCTTGGGATGTTGTCCAGTCCCATGGATGTTGTGTTATTGGCTTTAGAGAGTGTAGCTTTTACCTGCGTAGTTGTGAATACAGGGAATCTGCATTTTTCCTGTATAGATATGGGCCCTTTAGGGGGTGAGGGGGGTAAAGTTAACACTGATCCTATCTGCCAGGATGTTGGCAATATCAGTTGCTTCTGCAATTTTTGTACTGTTATGCTGTAACTCAGAGCAGATCTGGATGTTGCCATCGAGATTCTTGACATAGCTATAGAATACTTTGTGGTTGTTCTTAGAATTAGTGGTGATTTTGTTTTTGTAGCTAGCTTTGGAGGATCTTATAAGGAATGTCAGCTTCTTACTGAGGCTGACCAGGGAGCTCCTCCACTCATGGGATTTTACTCTCTTTTGCAACAGTTTCTTCCTTCTGTTGTACAGTTTGTTTATGGCAGGGGACCACCAGATTGGCTTCCGTTTTTTGGAGGATAGCGTCTTGGTTCTGCTTGGGATAGCACACTCCATGCACTCGTGTAAGTGCTTATAGAGTGCATTTGTGTAGGATTCAGCAGTTGTAACTGTATTGTCCATCTGCATGGGTGTCATGAAGTTCACCACTTCTGTCTTAAGAAGCATGAAGTTGGCTTTGGAGAAATTTTTTACCGTGGTTTCCTTAATGGGGGCTGGATGTGGATATCAAGTGTGATTAGCTTATGGTCAGATCGGACCAACGAGGAGTTGACTTCAGGTGTGGAACACCGGTCACTCATGTTGGTAATGACTTGGTCTAGCATACTGTTGCCCCTGGTGGAGGTGTGGATAAGTTGATCTACGGCACTGGAGTTTATGAATTCCAGAAAGCATTGAGCTAAGGAGTTCGTACACGCGTAGTTTCCCAGTTAGTGGTGGGGTAGTTCAAGTCGCCTATTATTAGGGTGTTTGGTTGAACCCTAATATTTTCCAGTACATCAAGAAAAGAGGAGTGGGGATCCTGGAGCATGGTGGGGGATCTGTAGCAAGCTACAATTTGGATTGCAGTTTTGCCCAGAGTTAGTTGCACTTGGATAACCTCGGATGCATTATTCTGAGCAACTAGCCTGGAGGTGTGGATATCCTTAATGAATATGGACACACCTCCGCCTTTGGTGTTTCGGTCCAGGTTACATGGCTGAAAAGTGTGGTATGAGTTATAGCCTGGTAGTGCAGGGGTGCTCTCTGAAGCCTTGAAATAGGTCTCAGTCACTGCACAGATATCGATGTTCTCTGTTTTAAGGAGTGCCTCGAGTGAGTGCATTTTGAGATTTAGACTTCTAGCATTGAGTAGCATTACCCTCAGTTTTTGCTTGCCTGTTCCTGTTATGGTGGTGAATTTGTTAATTGAACCTTGCCTAAAAAGGCAGTATAGGAGCAGCAAGAGCCTTAGCCAGTATCCGGAATCCCAGGGGCGACAGGTGCAGTCCATCTGTGGCAAAGCATCATGGTCTGTCGACCATGTCATCCCAAGCAGACAGATACTGGATCCCCTTAAAATGACACCAGAAGCTTAGCCAATTGTTGAAGTCAATCATTTTGTCCTTGTACTGTGGTATCATTCTGGGCGATGGCAGAATGCTAGTCAGGGCTAGGGTCATACCTTCCTGCGCTACAAGATCGGAGAGCTCTTCCATGTCTCTTTTCATGTAGTCCAGGGAGGTACGTCTCAGGTCATTCACACCAACATGGACAATGACATATTTGTACTTGTTGTGGAGTGACCTGAGTACGTGGGTTATGTGGTGGATCCTGGCACCCGACAGGCAGCTGACAGTAACCATCTCTGTTTAGCCTGGTGAGTGGGACATCAGTGTTCTTGAATATAGAGTCCCCTATGACTAGTGTGTTGGGTATGTTGTTTTGCCTTATTGGCTGTGGTTGAGTGGCACACTGAATCTGTGGGCTATGTGTCATTTGCATTGTGTTGGGGGATGGAGGTTGCTTGCGTTTCTGCTTTGGAGGTCTCTGTTGCTTAGACAGATTATTACTGAGAGCCTCCACAAATGTTTTTGTGTTACTATGTGTGGATTTTGGTGGTGTAGATTTAGTGAGACTGTGATAAGTGTGGTGTGGTGCAAATGTTTGCCTTCTCCTCATGACTGTCAAGTTCAGTCTTGGTTGGAGAGAGCTTTACCTCCAGTTTGGCTAGATAAGTGCATCTCTCACAGGTTGTAGTGTTGGGTGGTAGGAGGAGAGGGTTGTCTGTCTACATGAGGCAATTTCTACATTGCCTCAAATGCCCAGATTCATCAGATAGACAGGAGAGAACACTGGGAGCTGACCCTTGGACATGCCTGAATAAAAAACTATTTTCCTCTAGATATGTGAGGAAAGTGAGTACAAGAGCTGTTTTTCTCTAAGCAAGTGAGAAAAGTAAATACAAAAACTGTTTTCCTCTAGGTAATGAGGAAGGTTTAGTGCTATAGTAATTAGTAGCTTATTTAGTGCTTACAAGTTCTGAACAAGTGCTGAAGATGGAAGTTCTGAACAAGTTCTGAACAAGGAAAAAATGTAATAAGCTTTCAGCTAGCAGCCCCCAACGCAGGTAGGTTTGCTACAGCACATTTCTGCCATAAGACTACAGTCAGAAAACCCTCTTAATGTAAAATGTTGGTTTTAGAGTTCAGGTGCAGGGAAATCACATAACCTAGAAACTAATGCCCTGTAAAAGTAGCAGACACAATATAGTTGAGTACTACAACAGCATTGGAAATGGGAATGTGACTTGAAACTTCAGATTCTTCCCCCATCGTTACTGATCTGCAATTTTGCACATAAATGCAATTTTGGAGTTTAGAATTTGTTTATTTTAGTAATTGCATATTAATTCATACTTTCTCAGCTGGACATTTCCTGAGTTACAGAACTAGTACTACATATAATAATAAATTAGTAGGTATCTATGATTGCCTTTACTTGTTTGTAGATCTCTTCCTGATGCTGGGAGAAGAGGTTGAGAGTTGCGATTGCAGGTAAGCATCATGTTTCCTTTTATTATCTGACTGCTGTATACAGAAAGAAGGCAGAGCTAGGGAAATTTATATATATCTATATCTATATTTATATATATATATATATATATATATATATATATATATATATATATTCAATATTTTGAATGCCACTAAATCGACATCTAACTGTCGAAAAGGCCAAATCCCGAAAAAAAGGAACAGCGAATTTTTCCCTGGGAAAAAAAAAATCACTGGTCCGCAAAAAAAAAACAAACAGAAAATAAAGTGGGCCCACCCCCCAATGTTGGGGGCTGTGCCTCCCACAAACCCCTACTTAAATATACCAACTCAGTGATCGCACCACAGTGGAGGAAATGGCAAAGTCTTGAAAATGGCCCAGTGATTTTTTTTTCCATAGGAAAAAAATCGCTGTTTCGTGTCTTCAGGATTTGTCCTTTTTGAAATTTAGCTGCTGACAAAGCGGCATTCACAATTTTGAATGTTCGCTTAAATAATATGGAACATTTTATATATATATAAAAATGTAGAAAGAGAGATACGTGCACACACACACACACACACACACACACACACACACACACACACACAGACACACACATGCGCACACACGCACACACACACACACACACGCACACACACACACACACACACACACACACACACACATACACACACACACAAACTCATGAGTATAATATATAAAATAAGAAACAAAAATAAGTATAAAGGGTTGGGAAAATTAATTATATAGGAAAGACAAAGTAGGAAATAAAATATTGCCAGGAGAAGTGGCACAGAGGGTGGTATTTGAGGTAAGGGGAAAATGGAGGAGGGAGAGTTTAAGTCTTAATTCGTGGTTGTGATATTTTTATTTGTTTTTTAAGATGTTGTCAGTTGCCCTGTTATGGAAGAGGTGGGAGGCCACTGCTGCACAGGTCACATACCTCTCAACTATACAGATTTTCACAGAATGTCCAGATTTTGGCATCATATTTTTGGTCTGCTTTTCATAAAATTGTGGTTTTCTAGCAAATTATTAGTAAAACATTATAGATTGAAGTTAGAAAATAATGACATTTGAGTTTCAGATTTTATATCCCTCAAAAAATTTGAGCTAATACAAAACCTGTTATTCTATCAACTTTCTAAGTTTGCAGGAGCAATATTTAAAAATTGTCCCTATTTTTGGGCCTTTGTCTTACTTTTACTTATGGCTTTGTCCAGATTTCTTGCTCTAAGAGGTTGGCGGCTGTGACAGGTGGAGGCTTTCTTACAGGAATTTTCTGATCAACAGCAGTTAGAGGAACTCATTGTTCTGAAGAAGCAGGCAAAAGGGAGAAAGAAAAAGACATTCCAAAGTGAGATGGTCAAGAATGAGATTCTGTGTTAGCAGAGCACAACAGCCTGGAAGGAGCCAGATGATGAGCGCAAGTATGGCTAGAAGATCTACAGACACCTAAAGTTAACAATCTTACAGCTAATTGCACACGGGAACTTGACAATGATCTTGATGCTGATGGGTTATTGTAGGTTTAATGCAAGGACTTGATGTGGCAGGTAGGTTTAGGTTGCAGGGACTGACATGTGCTGCTATCTCAGAGCAGCACCAATCCAGTGAAGGGCAATTACAGAATAGGGACCTGGCGGAAGGATACAAAGCAGTGTGCAGGCAAGATGTGGAGTTAATCTTTCTCCAATTAGTTTAGGTTCAGCTGAGGATAAGGACCCAGGTTAGTTGAGTCCAGCATCAGAGCAGCAGTGTGTTAAATCAATTATGGAGGACAACCAAGGCATGTTTATCACATCCAATATCCATACGGTGAAGAAAAAGATTTGGTGAGGTGAGTCCCTGGATGTCTTTGACCTGATGGATGCAGATGGGGTCCAGAGAATCACTGAGGCTGAAGACCTGGGATCCAATGACTTCACAATAGCATTGGCTGCTCTAGGGAGAAGAAAATTGGTTAAGTTCAAGTACAGGTCCAGGGTGCTGGGATTTGGCTACTTTGTGGTTATAGTTTTGGAGAAGGATTCCAAACATGGTTTCCTAGTTTTGACTTATTTCTTAAGTATAAGTGAAGCTTATTGTTTAATGGGTAGAAATGCTTAGTTATGATGAACAGCATTTCAGAAAATTAAAGGCAGTAGTGGACAAGTCCCTTCATTGGGAATGCTGGCATGCAGATACCTGGCTAGGGACCATGATCAATAGGGGAGGTGAGCTTGCAAAAGTAGGACAGGAAGAAGCAGTGAGCAAAGTTATGGCTTACTGGGCATTGAACATAGGTAGACACAATTGGACAGCTTGCAGCTTTTTGCTGTTCAGTTTGCAGTGGATTGCATAGAGGGATCAAGTGTTGGTAGAGACAGCCAGGGAAAGGTGACAAGTGGCCCTCAGCAGCAAACAATTACAGCAAAGAGAGAGAGAGATGCAGCTGAGAGGGAGAGGCAGCTTTAGAGGTGGCATCTTCCTTTCAGGGAGGGGTTCGGAGACCGGTCTTTACTTTCTACTATTAGAATTGATAAATTGATTATTACTGTGCAGCATTATCCTGATAAAGGTAAAGCTCAGGAACATATTGGAAGTTTCCTGGCTATTTCCAGTAGGTAGGAAGTGAAACAATCTGCAATCAGTAAAGGGCAAAAAGGACATAGGGCAGGCTTTGCTGAATAAGGAATTGAGGGCAGGCATGATATTAGTGTCTTTTTAAGCGTTCCCATTTTGTGAGTTTAGGGTCTCACTATTGGGCTTAGTTCCTAAGAAAAAGCCAGGTGAATACAAGCTTATTCATCTCCCTCCTTTCCAGAGGGTTTTCGCTGAATAATCATATAGAACAGGATGATACTCAAGTTCAGGAAGCATCGCTAAATGATGTGGTGCAATTTAATACACTACTTGTTTACACTAAACACTGAGTCAATGTCACACTTACTGCCTATCAAGAAGGCAGACTAACCCATGTTGGTGATGCTTCTAGGTGTTAAGATTCACTTTGATAAAGCCATGACCAAAGGTTACTTGGAAACCTGTGCAACTTTTGAGAGGCTGAAGTAGGTAATGGCTACTGGTTTCAACAGTGTTAGAATTTAAGGGACTGCCCACTTGGACTTAGTATTAGACATGAGGGATAATGATGGTGTTGCAAATGGACCTCACTAAAAAGTTTGCCATGTCAAGATACATAAATCTGTAAAACACTGCAACTACAGATCACCCTTTATATTTGGTGTTTGTTATAGAAGTTTGTGCAAAAGCCACCTAAAACAGGGAAACCTGTTTGCTAGGAAAATGGATCACTGTATATAGGAAAGGAAGGAGTGATCATAAAGACATCAGAGCTGAGGGAGTTGGTAGATTTGGGGGGGGGGGTCTATGCTGGAATGGTTTTCCTGGATTTCCTTTCCCAAGTGCAAGCGCCTTATTTGCAGAAATTGAAACTGAAAATTAACTGCGGTATAAAATGTAACACAGTGAGTTTTGAAAATTATTGTTACAATGTGAAAGCATTATTACAACAAGGGTTTCACTTTATGTGCTCTAAGATATCGGGTTAAACTGTACCCCCACAGCCCTGCTGCATACACACCAATTCCAAAGATCAGTGTATACTAGAAGGGAGGATTGTCTGAGGAACTGCAATCTCAACATAAATATATGTTCCCCTTTCCAGTTCTGCTATCATTCTAGTGCTAGTCTGAGGTTTGTAATTACAGTCCTCACAGTTTCAACAGGCACTTGATTGGTGAATGTGCTGCTGGATTTGGGGGTTATCCGTGTCATATTTCAGGAAAGACCCTACTAGGGGACTGCTATTTGTAACCAGAGGCTTCCCAAAATGCTAACACTGGCCCTGTCTCAAAGAAAGAGATTTACTTAGAAAATTTTTTGTGGGGGTGGAGTGGGATGGAGATTGTAATGCAGGAAATAATTCCTCCTTCTCACCTCTTAATTTCCTGCCTTTATCTCTTATCAAAACATATATAGGTTGTGACACACCTACATTGGTTATTGCATTTTGCAATACTGCGTATTGTATTTTTTAACAAGCTTTAGTATCCTCAATGGCATTTCATTGCAGCTAGTTACAGTAGTAAATTATTTTTAAAACATGATTTCTTGTTTTCGTAGTTTCAGAGTTTAAGAAGGATGAGTCAATCCATGTATCATAATCACTTTGTCAATACCCAGCCTCATATGGTACCTCCTGCCTTAAGAGTGCAAGAGAATTGAGGCCTGGAATTAATTGATATGTGCCCATCCAATTACCAAGGTTTGCCATAAGACAAACAAAGAGTATCACCCTGTTTTGCTTGTAATGTAAGATTATTCTAGAGTGAGGGGAAGTATTGACTAATAAATCTGTCCCGTATTTATTGATGGAAATTCAAGCCTTTTGGTTGTGTTACCCTTTGCTTTGTGGGGGTGTTAGAGTTCATGGAGGACTAGGCCCTTCACCTCATAGATTTGTTTACTAAATGTGACAGTGTTATACTTCTTTATATTTAATTTAAGTCTATTTCTAATACAAAGTTGATCTGTATGGTTTTTGTCTTTGCTGTACCGACGCATTATTGAATGGTGAAGGAACAAAAACATCCAAGTTAAAGTTATTGACATATTTAGGAAGCCACTTGCCTGCATTAGTGGTATGGAGATATGAGAAGCAAATGTGAAACAGAAGCTTCTACTTACTTCTACTCATCCTTTGTAACACTGTGCTTTGTTTTTCATCTTCTGATTCTGAAAATGCTAAAATGTAACTGTGAAGATCAGGTCAAGCAACAACAGCAATTTTTTAATTTCTCGTTCTGAATCTAAACTTGGGAAGGAATTTATACAGCTTAATTTACAATTCTCAAACTGAAGGCCACAAACCCTGTCAGATTCCTTTTAAAACATTGTTGTTTTATCACCCATTGACCATCTGAGTCAACTGTCACTTATATGGTCCTTCTTACCTCACTTCACATATGAGAGCTGACAGTGGTGAAGCTTTCATCCAGGCAGTAGACAGCAGTTTTCTGATGGTGCCCCAAACTCATGATCCCATAGTGACTTGATCTGTGTGAACACCAAAGGGAGTATGTTCTCCAAAGTTGTTCCAGAAATGTGTGCATTGTTCATGCAAATGATGGCTACAGTGAGAGGCAAGCCTTGTCCTGCTCTTATACTATAATATTTAGTACTGGACCCCCACCAGGTATCACCATAGCAACAGTCCAAGCCAACTGTCTGTCAGTATGGGTTTGGCAACATCAGTGTCTCACCCACACCCTCTGAGGCCAGCTCTTGCATTTTCCAGATGGGTAATCAGTTTCAGGTTATATGAGATACAGGCAAGCTTTATCTCTCTCTGCACCATGCAGCCATCTTGTCCAAAGGGCCAGTCAATGTCAAGTAATCTTGGCAGCCTGAAAATAACCCTATACACTTGATTTGTAGGAAAACATACGTTTCTGGCTCCATCAAAGCAAAAATAAATAAATAAGAGTTAAAACTAGATTCCTGGAAGATCCAGAACCATCAGTTCCCAGAAAAAAACTTTGAGCAGCAAGTCGTTCATGGAAATAAAATGCTATCATTAATGAAAAGACAAATTATATTTAAATGTAAGAATTATATATTCACTGTTCCTAATCATTTTTCACTTCAAGAACCTGTAAATAAATGTTCATTCCCTTTTATTTATTCCTTAGTCTGAGACCAAGCATAGCTTATGCAGTTACTGAATATTTTCTCAGAGATAAAACTGACTATAGACTTCAATTAAGTGCAAGTGAGAAATGGTGATTTATGAGCACCCTGTCTCGATTGTAAATAATGAAGGCCTTTTGGCTTTTATGACTAAAGTAAGATTGTTAGCTAAGTGACTGGTAAGCCACTGGTAAACTTTCACCCTAATGATGACGTGATCAATTAGCTCTGACTGTGCACAAATGTCAGTGGTCAACCCCAGAATAAACCACAAAATGATGCCATATTCTGTTACTCATTAACTGAATACCACTGGATCTCAATATTACAAGTAGTGCTGAACTTTTCTTGTAGCAATGAATCAAACAAAAATCATGTTTTTTTTTTGTATTCTTTGTTAAGTGAAACATAGACGTTCACTTAAAAAAATGAGCTGTTAAAACAATCAAAGATGTAACCCTCAACAATAAGCAGTTAATTCTAAACCTAATAAAATACATTCATCAAGGTATCTTCTGACTGAAAGAGTGCTTTCAGTTAGCACACATAGTGCAAATTAAGATGTGTGCATTTCAAAGCTATTATGCTGGGCTTTTATGCAAAATGAAGTTTGCTCCTGTAGGGTGCTCTCAATTTAGAATTAATAGTGAAATATTACCAAACCACGGATTCTTGTGCACATCACCTTCATTTTCATTCTTTCTTCTATGTCTTCAGATCTTGTTTCTTTCTTTCTTTTGTTTTATTTTTAGAAATACACCGTTACATCACAATTTGCCACAGCATGTATTAATAAGACGTCAGTTCCAAAAGCAGAGTTTCTCCTAACATCTATCACACTATCACCAGTTTTTAACTCTAACACTGCTGTTCTTTGCAGACCCATGGTAGTGGTGCTGCGGTAGCGTTGTCACCTCACAGCAAGACATTGTCCCGTTCGATTCTCAGCTAGAGCATCTTCTGTGTGGAGGCATGTGTGAATGTGAATGGGCATACCTTCGTGGAAGGTTGTGCGACAGGGCTGGTAACTCGACATGTAAAAATCCACTACCAAACATTAGCGGACCGGAGTTCTGCTGTGGCGACCCCTAACCGGGATAAGCTGAAAGACACAACAACTGCTGTTCTTTGCAGAAAATGTTCTAATCCTTAGACTGGCAGTCTTTTAGAATGACTAATATACTCATGAAATAAATGTTTATACATTATTTCATTCAGTAAAATGTAAGTTTCTGAAACCAATTATGGTGGCTTAACCATTCAAAAATGTAGCATGTGTGTCAGCAGATGATTGCTTTATTCTGCCCATTTTCTAATTTTCAGATAAGAAGAATCTTATTGCAAAATGCTATCTTGCTTTCTCTACACTTTATCCAGACTGCTTTATGTATACTGTGTATTTCTGAATTTCCCTTTTGGTGATAACAGGTTTATTTTCATGGTAATGAAATTTTGGATATTCTATGTATATTACGGGTCTACTGTAAATTATTGAAGCTGTACCTTATCGAATCCCATTTCATCGACTCCACTTCTTCGAATCTCATTATATCGAACTCCTAGAACTATGAAAAGGAAACCCTGGGAAAGGAACTACTTGGCCACCATGGTGAACTTTGCCCTTCCTCCACTGTAGTGCAGTCTCAGAGTTGGTATATTTAGTTGGGGGGTGTGGGGTGCAAAGTCCCCCACTTGGATGTTTTTTTTTTTTTTTTTTCTTTTTCTTGTTTTGTCCTGGTGGTCGAGTGGTTCCTTTCCTGGGGTTTCCTTTTCATAGTTTTTCATTGGTTTTGATACCAGTCATTTTTCTCAGTGAGGCCTTTCTGTAGGATGTCTACTTCACTTGGGGAGTTAATAATGGCTCCCAGCTTGCAGTCATCTGTGAACTTGGTCAGCCAAAGTCTCTCTGTGTTGACCTGGACTTCTAAGAAGTAGATGCCAAACAGGAAAGGACCCAGGACTGATCTCTGTGGGACTCCACTCATGACTGGTCGGCAATTTGACTTGGAGTCTGCTTCTTTCACACTGTGGGTTCTATCTGTGAGCCAATTTGTAACCCACCTAACAATATAGGAGTTGATGCCTAGTTTGGTGAGTTTATCAATAATTCCTGAGTGAGGAATGGTATCAAAGACCTTGGTCACATCCAGGTAGGCTGTTTGAAGTGCCTTACCTTCATCCACAGCTCTGGTGACTGACTCAAAGAAGTCAACCAGGTTGAGCAGGCATGATTTACCTTTCACAAAACCAAATTGCATGGGATCTAAAGTTTGGAGATTCCCTATATCCTTGTTAATTAGGTCCATGATGATGATGATGATGATGATGCACTCCATAGCTTTACATATCAGACTCATCAGGCTAATAGGGTGATAATTTCCAGGGTCTGTAGTTGCTCCTCCTTTATGGAGAGGCATGACTGTAGAAGTGCGCCATTTGGTAGGGACAAAGTCTGAAGTGAGGCTGTCAGTGAACAGGGCACACAGATGTGGTACTAGTTCACTTTGTAGTTCATGTAGAACACAGCCAGGGATATTGTCGTGTCTCATGGAAGCTGTATTCTTGGCCTTGGACAATGCAGCTTTAACCTGTGCTGCAGTAATGCTGGGTGCCTGGCATTCTTCCAGTATTGAGATTGGGCCTTGGGGGGGCATAGGGGTAAAGTTAGCACTAAGTCTGTTGGCCAGTATGTTGGCAATATCTGTTGGCTCAGTATAGAAGGTACCATTGTGCAGTAACTCAGAGCAAATCTGGGTATTGCCATGGAGAGTCTTGATATAACTATAGAAGGCTTTGTGGTTGTTTTTAGTGTCTGCCGCAATTCTGCTTTCATAGCTGGCTTTGGAGGTTTTGATGAAGGATTTCAACTTTTTGTTGATGCTAATAATGGAATGGGACTTCACCTTTTTCTGCAACAGTTTCTTCCTTCTGTTGTAGAGTTTATTAATGACAGGGGACCACCAGTTTGCTTTCCTTTTTTTGGAGGAGAATGTCTTAGTTCTGTTGAGTATGGCTAGTTCCATGCATTTATGTACGTGTTCGTACAGTACATTGGTGTATGATTCAGCAGTCATGCATCTTCTTTCCATTGGCATGGGTGCCGTGAAGTTAGCCACCTCTGTTTTTAGGAGTCCAAATTCAGCTCTGGAGAAGTTTTTCATGGTGGATACCTTTGTCGGGGGGTGTAGGCGAGTTGTGGATTTCCATGGTGATTAGTTTACTTCAACTTTTAAATAAAACCCTAAGCTTCTCAGTTAGTCATGTCCCAAGTCAAAAATTAAAAAAAAAAATGACAAAACAGCAATAAAATAAAACACTTTTTAATAAAACAAAAAACAACCGGTAAGCACTTTCATTCATATAGAACTTCTTCCGACCTCTGAAGAAGTTCTATGTGAATGAAAGCAGTTACCAGTTGTTTTTGTTTTATTAAAAAGTGTTTTATTTTATTGCCGTTACTTAAACTTTTTTTTGTTCCTTCACCAACTTAACTTCTTTACCTATATAAAATGTGCACCTGTCCCAGAAATTGTTACTCAACATTCTACACCCCCAACCTGCTCATTCCTTAGTATTTCTCTTTATGTACTTTCTCTGCTTGCTTTCCCCTTTTTATAGGTTCCTAAATTCCCATTTTCACACTTAGTTTGTCAAAAAATAGATGACCTCAACCTGTATTGGCACTTTAAAGCAGCTAGCTGTCTTTCCATCCTGTTGCTTCTTTGTACACTTGAATGTGCTAAGCTGCATTGAGATGCTTACATTCATTAAGTTTATTACTCTAGTATACTGCATCTGCTACTCTGGGATATGTGCACTCACCATCAGTCCTGCTCTAGCTGCAAGGTGTATTTTTAATGTGTTGCTGGGTTTACATTGCTATTCCACAATTTTAATCTGTAATGAATTTCAGTTCTCAGTGTAGTTTACTGACAGGATGTGGCTTGGAAGCGGATGATATGATGGTAAGCAGGATTTATAGGGTCACATATGAATACTAAGCTAACTACCCTGAAGGACCAATTTAAGCTTAGCCAATAACCTAAATCAGAATCAGTGCTGTAATTTGTGTTGATCACATGATGACCTTAACCATTATGGCATATCCACTGAGGTTGATCCTATGTATCCTGGAGACAAGAGGGAAGGACGGTGCAGCAAAGTCACTTGGTTAATTCTCAGGACAGACTAGAAATGGTGTGTAAATTGTGGTGAAGAAGAGACTTTAGAGGACAGTGTGTGATGCCAGCAGAATTAGTGACAGATTCATGGCAATGAGATTGCAGTGTAAGGATAAGGCAGTATTCATACTTTTGGCCTATGCCCCACAGTAGGGTTGTAATAGTAAGGAAAAGAGTGCATTCAGGCAGCAGTTACACCTCCTGCTACATAAAAGTAGGATACCATGAATTGGTTTTGATAATAGGTGACCTGAATGCACACATAGGGACAGACAGAACAGTATCTGAGGACTACCTGGGTCCATATGGGTAGAACAACAAGAATAAAGAAGAAAAGGCTATTCTAGATTTCTGTCTGGCAAATAGCTTATCGGTGGCCATCACATGGTTCAGCAAGAGAGAGAGGCAGTCACAAGATCATGTACATGAGAGGCCAACATGCAACTCAGGAAGACTTCCTTCTAGTAAGGAAAGGGCACTGGGATAGAATCACCGATTGCAAAGTCAACTCCAGTGTAATAGTTGGCCAACAGCATAAATCACTGGTTGTCGCAATCAGCTGCAAGCAGTGGTCAAAGAAGGCTGTAAGGGTAAGGCAGACTAGGCTGAAAACCAGAAATTCTACTGGAGAGAAAGCACAGGAGTCTAAGTAATTACTCAGGGCTCTAATGCTTCAGGAAGAAGAGGAAATCAATGGATTTGAAGAACAACAGTGTCTCAAAGCAGCATGTGTGGGGACTACAGAACAGATCTGTGACAAAGACAGGTATGGAAATTAGGTACATAGAGAAATGGATGCATTTGCCCATTTTTTTGTTCAGTTAACAGGAACTACTCTGCATTTGGCATCTTTTCCCATAGGCCCAGAATGTTTCTGCTTGAATTCTTACCAGCCTAAGCTAAGAACAATTAAGTAAACTTATTTTGAGTTTGATCTGCACTTTTTCATCTGTATTTTACCTTTTACTGCATTAATTTGTGCCTTTTTGTCTATTTTTACTGTTTCTGCCTGCTTATTAACTGCACTTGTTTTGCAATGAAATATTGCTTAGTTAGCACAGATGAGCCAGATTGGCTGACTCTAGGTTGTTTTTCATACACTTGAACTCATATCCAGCAATCTTATATTAAAAAGGGCTTCCCTGCACCCTTGTGGCAGAAGAGTTTGGATATAGCCTTATTTGAGCTGAGAAATGATGAAGGAAGGATCATTGTGTGGTTTCCTATTAGCAGGCTAGTTTAAAACTGTTTAATTTTGCCTGTACATAAGCCTCGCACCACGCATACAAGGGTTACCAGTGCCTTGCATAGACGCAAATGCCTGAAATCTACTTTTTCCCTAGACACCAGTCAGTGAAACCCTTCCAGGTTCCCTGCTGCTCTGCGGGCAAAGCAGCTGCACACTTCTGCAATGCAGGTAACTCAACTGAGCAATGTCACCCCATGATTCATCCCTGATCTTCTATACAATAAATACTTTTGTTAATCCCCGAGCAATGGTTGATCTAATTTGTCCTTTCACAAATTAGTACTTACGAATTACCTTCTACTATGGAAAGTCAGTTTCTCAACATTTCTCCAGCCAGCCTGATTGACATGGGCATCCTGAAGCAATGTAGCAATTGTCTCATGTATACTGACAACCACTTGCTCCTAAATCAAACAAATACAGTATGGTAACTATACCATGAAATTAGAATCAGTCTTCTCACATAACAATAAGCAAGACATCAAACAGGTTGTCAGCAGACACACCTCTCCACTCACACAAGATATGGTCAAGACACATAAATCCACATACATGAAGGTACTCACTAAGAGCCTATCAAAAGACCAGAGACCTCCCAAGAGCAAACGATGTACACATACTGGTACATGAACAGAATACACCACTACACATAACAACACACATATCAGTGTCTCAACAATTAAGCCCCTAAGGCAATACACCTGAAAACCAAATGTCCTAGTCATTATCGACTCAATAGTGAGACACACAGATGTCCTGCTCACCAGGTTGGACAAGAAGAAAGTCACAGTCAACTGCCTGTCACATGCCAGGATCTGTCAAATCACTCATGCAGTCAGGTCACTCAGCAACAATTACCGTTATGACTCTGTCACAGTATGAGTGAGTGAATTACTTGACATGTACCTTTCTGGACTACGTGAAGCGAGACATGACTGAATGCTCAGAATTTTTGTCCCAGGCAGATATGTCCCTAGCCATAAGCAGTATTTTACCTTCACCTAGGATAACGCCACAATACAGACAAAAACTGATTAATTTCAATAATTGGCTTAGCTTCTCATGTCACTCTAGGGGGATCCAGTATCTGACAGCCTGGGAAGACATGGTAGACAGACTACACTGCTTTGCGAGAGATGGCCTTCACCTGTCTCCTCAAGACTTTTGGATACTGGCAAAGATGCTTGCCTCCCTCATAGTGCCTTTTTTAGGCAATTTCAAAACAACAAAACTTGTGATGTAAAGAAATCCACTAGAGACAACTCAAGGTCATGCTGCTTAATTGTAGGAGCCTAAGCAATAAATTGCAGTCCCTGGAAGCACTCCTCACCTTGGAAGATACAGATGTTTGTGCAGTCACTGAGACTTGATTCAGGGCCTTAGAGAGCACACTGGCTGTATAAGGCTACAATGCCTTTCACATGTTGAGATCTCAAAACAAGTATGAAAGAACCAAAGGTGGAGAGGTATACATCTTTATTAAATCCAAATACAATTTGAGACTGGTAACACAGTACAACTCTCCTGAGGAGCTACTCCAGGTCCAAAAAATAACTATAGGCAAAATACCTCTCCACATCATCACTAGCTACATGCCCCCCATCATGAAGCAAGAGAAGCAGTCTGCTTACTTGGACTTGCTAGAGTCACTCAGCATACAGCCAAACACCTTTGCCATGGGAGATTTCAACTATCCTTCCATCGACTAGACAACTTACATGAGCACAAACATGATCGCTCTGAGGTTCCTGGATTTTGTTAATCCAAGTGCCTGGAACAGTTGGCCTGCACCCCCACAAGGGGCTCAAATGTCCTAGACCTAGTGCTCACTGACATGGGGGGGGTCACTGCACTACCCCCTGTGTGTTGCCCTCCTTGGTAAGGTTAGACCAATCAGTATTGTTTGAAGTAAATATCATACCTGACACCTCCACAGGATCATAAAAACAGAAAAATCTCTCCAAAGCAAACTATAGCCTACTACACAATGGTATAAAAAGTTTCAAAGCCCTTGCTAACACAACCAACAATGATTCCTATGCAGAAGAGTACATAAATGGCCTATATAGTCACTTAAACAAATGTATTGACTCAGCTGTACCTGACAGGACTAAAACCAGGTCATCACGAAAAAAACAAGCCACCCTAGTAGACTGTAAATGTAAATAAGTTATATAACAAAAGAAAGAAACTGATATCTAAGAACAAGAGGGACCTTACTCAACAGGGGAAGAACACCCTCCACAACTTGAACAACAAATCAGATATCTTGTAAAGTCCTCTAAGGCTAGTTATGAGGCTAAATTAGCATCCCTAGATAAAGACAACCATAAGGAATTCTTTAGCAACAGTAATCCCCTTGCACAATTGAGGCCCATCAACTGACCCAGGAAACTATTGACCCATAAGCCTAACCAGCCTTGCTTGGTAAAACTATTGGACTTCTTTAAGAATGTCAGCAAAGCCCTGGATGAGGGCAAATCAGTGAATACTGCCTATGTTGGTTTAGCCAAAGCTTTTGACACAGTCCCCCACTCAGGGTTCATTGAGAAACTCTCCCACCTTGGGATTAACCTATATGTCCCTAGATGGGCAGCCAACTGTCTGACTGACAGGACTGACACTGTCAAAGTTGGGGAGTCCATCTCCACCAGTGCACCAGTTTCCAGTGGGGTACCACAATGATCTGTTTTGGGTCCTCTACTGTTTGTAATCTAGTTCTCTGAAGTTCAGTCTTCCAGCTTCTGCAAAGTGAGTCAGTAAATGGCACAAAGAAAGTAGATGGCCTGTGGCTACCAGGTTTACAAACTGGGTGCAATCAGTGCCAAAGTTACTGACTAAAATTAAATGCAAAAAATGCATCATTATTCCCTTTGGCAAAGAAGTAGCTCCTGCTAATTATGATACAGATCACACCCATCTAAGCTCAAACTCAGTGGGGCAAGACTTGGGAACACAGGATGATAGCATTCTAAACTTTGATCACTATGTGGCTGTACTGGTAAGGAAAGCCCTCTGCATCGCACATCTCATAAATAAGGGCATCGCATCCAAGACTAATGGGATTATAACTCCGCTGTACTCAACCCTTATCAGTCCACTAATTGAGTACAATGCTCCCTTCTGTATATATCTCACTAGACACCTGCAGCAACTAGAGAGACAACAAAGGTTTCTTGTACAGCTAAGACAGTTGTATTGGAAGCAAATAGTGGAAATCAGAAGAAGCTGAGAACTGAGATAGAAGGGAAAATAGTGGAACAAGTTAACCACTTCAAGTATCTGGGAGATGTGGTTGAGGAGAAGTACGAAATCCTGGAATGAGGATATCTGAGAATATACTCTTAATGTGATATTCTGGTTGGAAATAAGTGTATTCGTTTGTTAGGAGCACTGAAAAGGTGGTGGTTATAACTGATGGTCAACTGTTAACTCCACATAAGGATTTCCAGTGGTATCATGTGCACTCAGATCTACTTATACTGTTTTTGTCTTCTCTTTCCTAGAAATTGTTTTTTCAGGGCCTCAGCAATTCATGTTTATTCTCCTGTGTGTAATTTTTAATCGTGCAGGTTATATATATATATATATATATATATATGTACAGCACTCAACTTTCCTCACTGTCTAGAGGAAAACAGTTTCTAGTACTTAACAAATAAGCACCTATCCAGGCATGTCTAAGGGTCAGCCCCCAGTGTTTTCTCCTGTCTACCTGATGAATCTGGGCATCTTGGGGCAATGCAGTAATTGTCTCATGTACACAGACAACCCTCTCCTCCTACCACCCAACACTACAACCTGTGAGAGATGCACTTATATAGCCAAACTGGAAGCAAAGCTCTCTTCACCCAAGACTGGACTAGACAATCAAGAGGAGAAGGTAAACACTTGTACCACACCACACTCAGCACATAGTCCCTCAAAACCTACATCACCAAAACACACACACACATAGAAACACAAAACACACACCTACATTCGCGGAGGCTCTCAGTAAAAACCTTCCCAAGTAACAGGGACCTCCAAAGCAGAAACACAAGCAACCTCCACCCCCCAACACAACCCAAATGACACATAGCCCACAATCTCAATGTGCCACTCAACCACAGCCCATAAGGCATAACAACGTACCCAACACTCTAGTCATAGGTGACTCTATAGTCAGGCACACTGATGTTCTACTCACCAGGCTAAACAAGGAGAAAGTTACTATCAGCTGCCTGTCGGGTGCCAGGATCCGCCACATAACACATGCACTCAGGTCACTCCACAACAAGTACAAATATGACTCTGTCATTGTCCATGTTGGTGTGAATGACCTGAGACGTACCTCCTTGGACTACATTAAAAGGGACATGGAGGATCTGTCCGATCTTGTAGCCCAGGCAGGTATGACCCTAGCCCTGAGTAGCATCCTGTCATCACCCAGAATGATACCATAGTACAAGGACAAAATGATTGACTTCAACAATTGGCTAAGCTTCTGGTGTCATTCTAAGGGGATCCAGTATCTGTCTGCCTGGGATGACATGATCGACAAGCCACGATGCTTTGCCAGAGATGGCCTGCATCTGTCACCCCTGGGATTCCGGATACTGGCTAAGGCTCTAGCCACCCCTATAGTGCCTTTTTTAGGCAAGGTTCAAATGACAAATCCACCACCCTACCAGGTACAGGCAGGAAGAATCTGAGGGTATTGCTACTTAATGCTAGATGTCTAAACCTCAAAATGCACTCTCTCGAGGCACTCCTTAAAATGGAGAACATCGACATCTGTGCAGTGACAGAGACCTGGTTCAAGGCTCCAGAGAGTACCCCTGCATTACCAGGCTATAATTCATACCACACCTTTTGGCCACCTAACCTGGACCGAAACACTAAAAGTGGAGGTGTGTACATATTCATTAAGGATATCCACACCTCCAGGCTAGTTGCTCAGCATAATGCATCCGAGATTATCCAAGTGCAACTAACTCTGGGCATGACCGCAATCCAAATTGTAGCTTGCTACAGATCCCCCACCATGCCCCAGGATTCCCACTCCTCATTTCTTAATACACTGGAAAATATTAGGGTACAACCTAACACCCTAATAATGGGCGATTTTAACTACCCTACCATTAACTGGGAAAACTACTCATGTACCAACTCTTGTGCTCAACGTTTTCTGGAATTAATAAATTCCAATGCCATGGATCAACTTATCCACACCCCCACCAGGGGCAGCAATATCCTAGACCTGGTTATTACCAACATGGGCAACCATTGCTCCACACCAGAGGTCAATTCCTCGTTGGTCAGATCCGAACATAAGCTAATCACCCTATACATCCACATCCCTCCCCCACCCCCCATTAGGGAAACCACAGTAAAAAATGTCTCCAAAGCCAAATTCACTCTTCTTAAGACAGAAGTGGCAAACTTCACGACACCCATGCTGATGGACAATAGAGGTATGACTGCTGAATCCTACACAAATGCACTTTATAAGCACTTACATGAGTGCATGGATCATGCAATCCCTAACAGAACCAAGATGCTATCCTCCAAAAAAAAGAAGCCAATCTGGTGGTCCCCTGCCATAAACAAGCTCTACTACAGAAGAAAGAAACTGTTGCAAAAAATAGTAAAATCCCATGATTGGAGAAACTCCATGGTCAGCTTCAGTAAGAAGCTGAGATCCCTCATAAAATCCTCCAAAGCTAGTTATAAAAACAAAATTGCCACTGACTCTAAAGACAACCACAAAGCATTCTATAGCTATGTCAAGAATCTCAATGGCAACACTCAGATCTGCTCTGAATTACAGCACAATGGCATGAAATATACAGAACCAATGGATATTGCCAACATTCTGACAGATAGGTTCAATGCTAACTTTACCCCTCTGTCATCCCCTAAAGGGCCCATCTCTATACCAGAAGAATGCAAAGTTCCTGTAATCACGGCTGCACAGGTAAAAAACACACTATCCAAAGCCAAGAACACAGCATCCATGGGACCTGACGACATCCCAGGCTGTGTTCTACATGAACTACAGAATGAACTGGCACCCCACCTAAGTACCATGTTCAATCATAGCCTCACCCCAGGCTATGTGCCCACTGAATGGTGCACAGCAACAGTTATGCCATTCCGCAAAGGGGGAGCCACCACAGACCCCGGAAACTACCACCTCATTAGCCTAATGAGCCTGGTCTGCAAGGATATGCAGCGTATCATCATGGAACTTATAAACAATGACATTGGCAATCTCCAAACTCAGGACCCCACCCAGTTCGGGATTGTAAAAGGCAGATCATGTCTCCTAAACCTGATAGACTTCTTTGAAGCAGTCACCAAAGCCATAGATGAGGGTAACGTGGTTCACACAGCCTATCTAGATCTCGCCAAGGCTTTTGACACCATCCCCCACTCTGGAATTCTAGATAAACTCACTAAACTAGGTATAAATCCCTATGTCACAAGATGGGTTGCCAACAGGCTCACTGACAGAACCCACACTGTGAAAGTAGCAGACTCCAAATCCAGCTTCAGACCAGTGACAAGTGGAGTACCACAGGGTTCAGTCCTGGGTCCTCTCCTATTTGGTATCTACTTTTCTGAAGTACAGGCCAACATAGCAGGTCTTTGGTTAATGAAGTTCACAGATGACTGCAAACTAGGAGCCATGATCAAAACTCCAAAAGATGTGGACATCCTACAAAAGGGCCTTGCTAAGACAGATGCCTGGGGTCAAAGCCACGGCCTCAAGCTCAATGCCAAAAAGTGCATTGTCATTCCTTTTGGTAAAAACTCAGTACCCATGAACTACCACATAGGTGGTAGTCTACTTAACACCGAAAGTGAGATAAGAGACCTTGGGACACAGGTGGACAGTAGTCTCTCCTTTGATAATCCCATCGCCACAGTAGTCAGGAAATCCTTCTATGTGGCACACCTCATCACAAAAGGTTTCTCATCCAGGAAAAAAGAGGTCATTGTTCCCCTCTACTTGTCACTCATTAGATCCATTATAGAGTACAATGCCCCTTTTGGTATGTACCTCACAAGACATCTACAACAACTGGAAAGGCCACAGAAATACCTCACAAAGAGGATTACCGGCCTCAAAGAGATGCCATATGCAGACCGTCTCAAACAAATGCAGCTTTATTCCGTTGCATATCGCCTACTCAGAGGCAATCTCTGCCTAACACACAAAGCTATGTCAAACCCAGAACTTCTAGACATGCTCCACTTAAAGAAATCCCAATCCCTATGAGCTACACACTCTAGGGACCTAAACCTCGTCACCACAATAAACAGAACATGCTGAGGGATAGATTCATGTCCCAGAGACTTCCCATACTCTGGAACAAACTACCTATCTATATGAAACAAAGCTCCTCATTAGCACTGTTCAAAAAAAATTTTGATGATTGGATGGGAGATAGGAAATTCACCCCGGGGATCACTTCTGTGGCTCTGCTCGACGGTGGCACAGGAAAATAATTTTCTTGGGTGGCGAAAGGCAGGGTACCTTTGGCTAGTCTTATATAGGCCCTAGGGCCAATAGCCTAGTACCTACCTATGAACCTATATATATATATATATATATATATATATATATATATATATATATATATATATATATATATATATATATATATATATATATATATATATATCAAAACTTATCTCGGCGTGTGCATCCATGTTTTGTACATTTCTGAATCTGCCATGAATTGTAAAGTTATTAGACATGCAAAATGAGCAACAGGCATTTGGTGTCTATATTACGTCGACCATTTAGATTGTCGAATGCCTAAACATCGACATCTAAATGTCGAACGTTGAAAACAGTGACTGCCAATTACACAAATTTTTTCCCCATGAAAAAATGAGCTTGGCCAAAAAAAAAAAACAAACTTTAAAACCCTAACCCACACCACCCCTAACTAAATATATCAACTCCGAGATTGCACTACATTGGGGAAAAGGGCAAATCCCTGATGATGGCAAAGCAAATTTTTTCCCTGGGAAAAAACTCCACAGCTCATACGTTTGAACTGTCTGTCATTTTTTTCCCTGGGAAAAAAATTTGCGTAATTGGCTGGTCATGGTGTTCAGCGTTCAACATTTAGGTGTCGACGTTTAGGCGTTCGACAATCTAAATGCTAGATGATGTGATAGAAACCCAGCACTTGTTGATGGTTTCTGTCACTGTACCACTTTAGATAACACTAGTATATGGTAGAAACTGTTTGGAGGGTTCCAACCATAATCTAGTGAAGCACTCCTTGAAAGCTAATAACATCCTTCGGAATAATTAGTGATATAATTTCATTACTTTCATCTAGATGTGGGCATGGTTTTATTATATACTCTTATGTTTCATACTGGCTTTAAAATCGTTCTTTTTCATATGATATTTAAGGTTTTTAAATGGAGATCTTGTCAGGTCTGCTGAATAGCTCTTTTGAGGATTTGTGGGCTAAGAGCTATGAATGTACTTTTCTGCTGTGCTTTGTATTACCACTTTGATTATAATTGTGCGTGTGTGTGTGAGGGGGGGGGTCCATGTTTCAGCTACTTTGCATTTTAAGCAACTTGATATTTATTTTCTGTAGACCTGGGGCATAGTTGTGTCAGCTGCTCTTTATTAGTTCTAGTTATCTAGAAATGCAGTATGTTGACTTTGCAATGGTCAGTACAACACCTACACACAGTTATTACCCACACATTTCATGTGGTACAAGTAACAGGCAAGTAGCACTTATTTACCTCTTCCTTACTGTACATTTGGTGTACATAATGTGTGCTAACTGGTTTAGCTCTTTGCTTTATGATGGTGCAACTTTGTTTTCTTCATTTTTCCACTGATTTGTCATTATTAAGAGCTATATCACATTTTTTCTGGATGCAAGTGCATGTCCTGTCTTATCAATCACTGCAGTTGTGTGCCCAGCTAAACTAACAATAACATTATAGCACAATGGGACAGTTATGCCCCTCATTTCTACGACTGGATTTTACTGTATTTTACACTTTGATTTGCCATGTTTCTTTATCACTGAAGAGATGCGCTGATGTAATTATTAATTATTTCATAACATTCTGAACAGTATAACATATGTGCTATGGCAAAAATAAAATAAATCAAAGTAATCCATAATGAACATTACCTTGTCCTTTTTTGAGGGGAAGGAGTTTTACTTTTTGATTTTAGAATTGCATACCTCTCACCTATCTGTGATTTTACCTCATACTTTTGATCTGTCTGTCATAAAATGTTTAATTTTCTGGTAAATCACAGAGGATTATAATCTGTCAAAAATGCCAGACACTGGAGTTTCATACTTGTAACAAAAAACATTCACTGGAAGGCAGCAGAAACACCACAAGTAAAATAATTTGTATTTTTTCATAGAGAATGGTTGGTCAACTGCCTGTTCACAATTCCCTCTAACCTCCTGACTGGTTATGGGGCTAATAAAGAGTCACTGTCATTGGCCCTAGTCAAAGAAGGAATTTCTGAAGAGTTTAAAATAAAATTAGATGAATGAAAGGACATAAAGTAGTAGTAAGAGTTCTTAAGTTGTTAGTACCAGGACAAGCAACTCCTTTATAAGCATTGTTGTCTCTAACAAGCTTTTCCTTCTTTCTTTCAATGATAGTAGAAGCATCCCTCTGCACTGAAGCAGAAATGGTTTCAACTTCTGCATGAACAGATGTAACATTTAACCGAGAGGAAATTAGCAGATCCAATGCCTTAATTTCATTATTAATGACTCTAATACAGTCTTTATTATATTCCATCTGAAGTTTTACCAACTTCAGACCAGCGTCATTGAAAAATTCTGTTAACTGCTGAAAGAATGGTCTTGTGCAGTGACTCCATTAGGGTATATGTACATTCTCACTCTTAGGACAATTTTAAGGTGGAAACATTGTTCAAAGTACAATCTCTGTGAATAAATATGAATTATTTTACTTGTGGTGTTTCTGCTGCCTTCCAGTGAATGTCTGGGGGTTTTTTTGTTATAAATTTGTTTCTACATTCTATGGAGTATTTTGGCCTTTTCGCAGTTTCACACTTCTTGGGCCTTTGTTCCCCCATTACGTTTACCAGAAATCATGAGAAAAGAGGTTAAGAGGTATGTCATTCCAAATGCTCTGACTGATGCTGACAGACTAAAAATAATAAGCATGCTTTCTGTAAGGCTGGAACCTGGCCAGAATGTAAAACAGTATTGAGAAGTACTCCAAAGTAGTTGTAGGTAATAAATAAATACCACATTCTGTTGTGTTCATTTTCTCCAAGCAACTTGATGATTCATTCCACACCTCCAGCCAGTCACTCCCTATCATATCCTGCAGCCAGCGAGTTGCACAGGAACACTGTAGAGGATTTCCACGCACGATCCTGGGAACCAGAAAATGAAACATATATATATATATATATATTTTTTTTACAAACGCATTGAAAGAGATGATTTTCATAAAGCTACTTTTTTTTGTTTGTTTTCTGTGGCACAAGATGTATGTGAAGTGAATTTAAAGAAATAACACAGGTGATCCAGGGCTTGAATCCAGTTTGTGTCCAAAATAACTGTTAGTAGTTTTGCTTAGATACACTGTAACAACTTGACAAGTTATTTAAGTTATTTAGTTTCATTCCACTATCTTTCAATAGTCCTGTAAAAAATCACTTTGCAAGAGGGATCATGTAGTAGGAAGATATTCCCTAATGGCTAGCAGTAGTTCCGTTTATCCACTATGAGAAGGAGAAACCAAAGACAATTAAAGAAACTAGCTGCAGACAAACTACGCCCAATTAGCCTAAGAGCAGTCTCACAATATTGTCTAAGCAAGTCTCCAAAAAAAAAAAAAATGAAAGGTACCTGTGTCTTGTGGGTCATAACTGGGTGAACAGATGTGTAGCTTGCTACTGTGGCACCCAGGGCCATCCCTGAAAAAAAGGCTCTTCAGACACAAAGAGCAGAAAATAATAATAATAATAATAATAATAATAATAATAATAATAATAAAAAATCTTTTCAAATGAAACTGTGGCAGTTGTTACAGTTCATGCCTGCTAGATAAAGTATTTCATTTATAAACACTGCATTTTGGACTTGAAGAGTAATAAAAAAGCTGTCTTTTTAAACCAAAGCAAACTGCTTGCTACACTTGTAGCAAGCAGCTGCTATAGTTATGCCTGCCACACATGGAGTGTTAAAGTGTATCAGTTCTGATCGCAGGAGTGCAAATCCAGAATTAAAAAGCCGGTAATACACTGAAATCTAACTGACTTCTGTCAATCACATGCCCTAACACTTTATACCAGGTGCAGCTGCCACTTTGCCCCATCCTATCTATGCCACTGTGGATGACAAAACTGAAATAAACAGAAATTAAACAACCTATTCTTCCAAATAAAAAAGCATGTAAGAGCAGTACCTTAGTTAAAATAAGTTACGTAGAAAGAGGGGTGCATATAGTTTGACAGCAGCTAAGAATTACTTGGCCCAGTTTGGTTGCCATTTAAAACATAGCAGCTATCCCATATCTTACTCTTCCTCCTATCCTCAGAAAAAAGTGATCGCCCAAAATATTGTTTCAGTTCTCCACTGCTGTCTTTTGTCACTTAGCAACATACCACAGAAACAGTCTGTTCTGCAATAAATGGAGTGAAGAAGCAGAGTAGAATTCAGACTCAAGAATCCAATGCCAAAAGACAAAAAACAACATTTACTGAAAAACTTTCGGGTCACAAACACCCTTCGTCAGTGCTACTATCATGAAAGTAAAAAATACATTAAAATAGGAGTTCGTAAAAAACACATGATTATAGCCAGCCTATCACAGAATACTAATGATACCCCTCACAATATACACTTTGTAATGATGCATATGTATATGTAAAAAAGTTATATAAAATAATTTAAAAATTCATATGTAAATATATATACACGTACCATACACATATATATAAACATATACATAAACTATAAATTTTCTGCCTTTTTTTTACTAAAATGGGCTTCAAGCTAGCAGAATTATTTAAACCAGGTAAAGAATCTGCCTATAACCTAACTATCCATTCATACTCTTTTAAGTTCAACAATTTGTTAATGTTACCACTCCTATTACTAACATATACTACATCAATAACTTTGAATTTAAATTGATGTTCTTGACCTTTTTCAGAAATGTGTTTATTTAATGCATTAGCTTTGATGTTTCTTCTAATATCAGACATGTTCAGCTATATGTTCTCTTAATTTCCTTATAGTTTTTATAGAGTGGTACAGGATATGTACGAGGGTAGTGTGACAGCAGTGAGGTCTGCGGTGGGAGTGACAGATGCATTTAAGGTGGTGGTAGGATTACATCAAGGATTAGCTCTGAGCCCTTTCTGTATTTGCAATGGTGATGGACAGGTTGACAGATCAGACAGGAGTCCCCGTGGACTATGATGTTTGCAGATGACATTGTAATCTGTAATGAGAGTAGGGAACAGGTGGAGGAGACCATGGAGAGGTGGAGATATGCTCTAGAGAGAAGAGGAATGAAGGTCAACAGGGCTAAGAATATTTGTGTGTGAATGAGAGGGAGGATAGAGGAATGGTGAGGATACAGGGAGTAGAGGTGGCGAAGGTGGATGAGTTTAAGTACTTGGGATCAACAGTTCAGAGTAATGGTGAGTGTGGAAGAGAGGTGAAGAAGAGAGTACAGGCAGGATGGAGTGGGTGGAGAAGAGTGTCACGAATGATTTGTGACAGACTAGTACCAGTAAGAGTGAAAGGGAAGGTCTACAAGAGGGTAATGAGACGAACTATGTTATATAGGTTGGAGACAGTGGCATTGACAAAAATGCAGGAGTCAGAGCTTGATGTGGCAGAGTTGAAGATGTGAAGATTTGCACTGGGTGTGATGAGGATGGACAGGATTAGGAATAAGTATATCAGGGGGTCAGCTCAGGTTGGATGGTTTGGAGACAAAGCCAGAGAGGCAAGATTGTGTTGGTTTGGACATGTGCTGAGGAGGGATGCAGAGTATATTGGGAAAAAGATGCTAAGGATAAAGCTGCCAGGTAACAGGAAAAGAGGAAGGCCTAAGATAAGGGTTATGGATGTGGTGAGAGAGGACATGCAGGTGGTTGGTGTGACAGAGCAAGATGCAGAGGACAGGAAGAAATGGAAACAGTTTATCTGCTGTAGTGACCCCTAACGGGAGCAGCCGAAAGAAGAAGAAGAAGAATTTCCTTATAGTTTATCCAACATACAATGATGAACATGAAGTACAAGTAGCTAAGTAAACAATATTAGTAGTATTACAGTTTGCTGAACAATCAAACATATAGTCTTTATTAGTTGTGGGGTGTTGAAAAATGTTATTCTCTGTATAAATATTCATACAACAACTACAGTTTAGACATTTTGTTGTACCTGGTTTGCTAAAAATATTTTTTATGCTGCCAGTTTGTTTAAAGTCCTTGTAGCACAACCTTCTCTTTAAATTATTTTGATTTCTGTAGGCAAAAAATGGTCTATCACCACAAATTTGTTGTAACACAGGCATTGCCATCAAATTGTCCAATTTCTTTCTATGATTTTCTTACTTCAGCAGTTTGTATATTATAAGTAGTTAAACAAGTTATGTTATCATTTTTGTTCTTCTGTGTTATAATACATCAACATCACTATCCAAGAATATAGGTTTAATACTGTTATGTATTTGATCACAGACTTCCTCATAAACCTTTTTCACTTTTCCTAAATCATATCCACTTTCATAAAATCCTTGCATCATATCTTTTGCCTGTTGTCTGTTTTTTAAGAACTCCTATTTAAATGTTGTATATTTTGTACTTTCATTATAGTAGCACTGAGGAAGGGTGTTTGTGACCGGAAAGCTTTGCAATAAACATTTTTTTTGTCTTTTGGCATTGGATTCTTGAGTCTGAATTCTACTACTGCTTCTTCGTGCCATTTATTGCAGCAGTACAAACTGCTTTTGTGACATTAGGCTTCTGTCAGTACTGTGAGTGACAGAATTGAGGGAGTATTCTTCCAGCCAGCCAGTAAAATGGAAGAAGTAAATGAGTTTGGTCGTTCTGTGAAAACTCTTCTTCTGAAAGAAGGTAATCCTTTATTATCAAAGACTATTACAGCACCAGCATCTGTGGTAACCACTGACCAGTCTATAGATGATTTTAAAAGAACATTGTTGGATTCATTAGAAAAGAAAGTGCAGGCATTTAAGCAGCTCCAATTGCAGCGGTTAACCTTTCAAGCTTATTTGGAACTGGGAATAGTGCCTTGTGGACTGAGGGTGCTTAAAATGCTTTCTTATGCCAACACACATCCAGAACTTAACAGTGGCAGCAGTTAAATTTAAAGTTAAGCACAGATTATATGCACTTAATGAATAGCTTCTTTGAGAATATTGAGAAAGAACTTAAAGATGACATGTCTAAACTGGAGAATGAATTGTTAAATATGCCCTGATTTCCTGGTGTATCAACTACATACCAGAATATGCTTGACAGAATGTATTTGTTTGATACTAGGATAGAAATGAAAAAAAAATGAATAAAATAAGTCAAGACATGAATGACTTCAGACAAGGACACATTTTTTTTCTTGGCCTAAATCAGATTATGTAAAAAATCAACAAAATAAATTAAAAACTAATAAAATCAGCGATTTGGACAACTTTAAGATGGTTAGAGTTGATGAGACAGTTTTGCTTATCAATGGGAACACTGCATCCTCTGTATCAGCCTCTGAGCCTTCCAACCAACAAACATCTTTGGTTCTGCCAATAGTGACATCAGCAGCTGGTGTAATATAAGAGATTACAAGAGGAAATATCATATCATTGCTGCAGCCTTCCTTTGTCCTGAAAGAGTGCTCTTCAAACTATCTGGAGATATACAGAGCTGAGAATATTTTTCTGGCACTTCAGAGTTGTGTACTGGTAATTGATGTTTGACTAATTTTATATCACTGCTGGCTGACTTCAGAGTTGTGCACTGTTATTTTTTCTTCACTGTATAGTTTTTCAGATCTCTGTTGAAGGGGTTGATTTTCCCATACCCACCCTCCCGATTTCTGTGTTGTTGTTTAAATTTGGAGGCTTTTGCAGTTGCACACCCCCACTGTAGATTTGATCTGGGACACTCCCCACAGTCCCATCTCATTACCTCATTCTACCTAATAGACTCCTTCTGCATTGTTTTTAGTCATTTTAAATTTAATTGCATTTTTTAAACTGTTTGGTCTAACATTGTTACATACTCAAGTGTGCTAGCTTGCACTGCATTTGAACTGTTTTGACTGCTGTTTTAGCTACCTTTCTGTATATATAACAAAAAAATATATCTTTCCTGTAACTAGTGTAGTCCAGATTCAGATGTGCTGTATCCAGGACTGTATGTAAGCTTCTAAGCCCCCCCTCAAGCTTTCTGTGTTGGAGGGAAGCCTTCTAGCTTAGTGGGAATGGTAAGCAGTAGGTAACCTATCTACCACATAAGGAGTGGTTTTGGCCCATAAATTGTAGTTATTGGACATTTGGGAACTTTTTTCATCTCTCTCTCAACTTTCTGATTTAAAAGCCTACATTTGCACTTGTTTCCCCCCTTTCCTGTAACTAGTTTAGTCCAGATACAGATTCTTAGTTTTAGCACTTGAATTTGCTTATTCATGATCAGCACTTGTTCAGAACTTGTAAGCACTAAATAAGCTACTAATTACTACAGCACTTAACCTTCCTCATTACCTAGAGGAAAACAGTTTTGGTACTTACTTTCCTCACTTGCTTAGAGAAAAACAGCTCTTGTACTCACTTTTCTCACTTATCTAGAGGAAAATAGTTTTTTATTGAGGCATGTCCAAGGGTCAGCTCCCAGTGTTCTCTCATGTCTATCTGATGAATCTGGGCATCTTGGGGCAATGTAAGAAATTGCCTCATGTACACAGACAACCCTCTGTTCCTACCACCCAACATTACAACCTGTGAGAGATGCACTTATCTAGCCAAACTGGAGGTAAAGCTCTCTCCAATCAAGACTGAACTTGACAGTCAAGAGGAGAAGGTAAACACTTGCACCACACAACACTCATCACATAGTCTCACTAAATCTACACCACCAAAATCCACACATAGAAACAAAAAAAAACATTTACGGAGGCTCTCAATAATAATCTGCTCAAGCAACAGAAACCTCCAAAGCAGAAATGCAAGCATCCTCCACCCCCAACACAACCCAAATGACACATAGCCCACAGACTCAGTGTGCCACTCAACCACAGCCAATAAGGCGAAACAACGTACCCAACACACTAGTCATAGGCGACTCTATAGTCAGGCACACCAATGTCCCACTCACCAGGCTAAACAAGGAGAAGGTTACTGTCAGCTGCCTGTCAGGTGCCAGGATCCGCCACATAACCCACGCACTCAGGTCACTCCACAACAAGTACAAATATGA
Organism: Protopterus annectens; assembly: GCF_019279795.1. Classification (NCBI taxonomy): domain Eukaryota; kingdom Metazoa; phylum Chordata; order Ceratodontiformes; family Protopteridae; genus Protopterus; species Protopterus annectens. The sequence goes on along the minus strand of NC_056741.1, from coordinate 306,675,218 downwards.
CTCTGTCATTGTCCATGTTGGTGTGAACAACCTGAGACCTACCTCCCTGGACTACATGAAAAGAGACATGGAAGCGCTCTCCGATCTTGTAGCCCAGGCAGGTATGACCCTAGCCTTGAGTAGCATTCTGCCATCACCCAGAATGATGCCGCAGTACAAGGACAAAATGACTGACTTCAACAATTGGCTAAGCTTCTGGTGCCATTCTAAAGGGATCCAGTACCTGTCTGCTTGGGATGACATGGTCGACAGACCACGATGCTTTGCCAGAGCTTGCACCTGTCACCCCTGGGATTCCGGATACTGGCTAAGGTTCTTGCCGCCCCTATAGTGCCTTTTTTAGGCAAGGTTCAAATGAGAAATTCACCACCGTAACAGGAACAGGCAAGCAAAAACTGAGGATGATGCTACTCAATGCTAGAAGTCTAAATCTCAAAATGCACCCACTTGAGGCACTCCTTAAAATGGAAAACATCGATATCTGTGCAGTGACTGAGACCTGGTTCAAGGCTCCAGAAAGCACCCCTGCACTACCAGGCTATAACTCATACCACACTTTTCAGCCATGTATCCTGGACCGGAACACCAAAGGCGGGAGGTGTGTCCATATTCATTAAGGATATCCACACATCCAGGCTAGTTGCTCAGCATAATGCAGCCAAGGTTATCCAAGTGCAACTAACACTGGGCAAAACTGCAATCCAAATTGTAGCTTGCTACAGATCACCCACCATGCCCCAGGATTCCCACTCTTCTTTTCTTGATGTACTGGAAAATATTAGGGTTCAACCAAACACCCTAATAATGGGCGATTTCAACTACCCCACCATTAATTGGGAAAACAACTCATGTACCAACTCCTTCACTCAACGCTTTCTGGAATTCATAAACTCCAATGCCCTGGATCAACTTATCCACACCCCCACCAGGGGCAACAATATCCTAGATCTAGTCATTACCAATATGAGTGACCGGTGTTCCACACCTGAAGTCAACGCCTCATTGGTCCGATCCGACCATAAGCTAATTACCCTAGATATCCACATCCTGCCTTCACCCTCCATTAAGGAAACCATGGTAAAAAATTTCTCCAAAACCAACTTCATGCTTCTTAAGACAGAAGTGGTGAACTTCATGACACCCATGCAGATGGACAATACAGTTACGACTACTGAATCCTAAACAACTGCACTTTATAAGCACTTACATGAGTGCATGAATCTTACTATCCCAAACAGAACCAAGACGCTATCCTCCAAAAAAAGTAAGCCAATCTGGTGGTCCCCTGCCATAAACAAACTGTACAACAGAAGGAAGAAACTCTTGAAAAAGAGAGTAAAATCCCACGAGTGGAGGAGCTCCCTGGTCAGCCTCATTAAGAAGCTGAGATCCCTCATAAAATCCTCCAAAGCTAGTTATAAAAACAAAATCGCCACTGATTCTAAAGACAACCACAAAGCATTCTATAGCTATATCAAAAATCTCAATGGCAACACTCAGATCTGCTCTGAGTTACAGCACAATCGCACTAAATATACAGAACCAACTTATATTGTCAACATCCTGGCAGATAGGTTCAGTGCTAACTTTACCCCCCTCTTACCCCCTAAAGGGCCCATCTCTATACCAGAAGAATGCAAAGTGCCTGTAATCACGGCTGCACAGGTAAAAAACACACTCTCCAAAGCCAAGAATACAGCATCCATGGGACCTGACAACATCCCAGGCTGTGTTCTACATGAACTACCCCACCTAAGCACCATGTTTAATCATAGCCTCACCTCAGGCTTTATGCCAATTGAATGGCACACAGCGAAAGTTATCCCACTCCACAAAGGGGAGCCACCACGGACCTCAGGAACTACTGCCCCATTAGCCTAACGAGCCTAGTCTGCAAGGCCTTGTAATGTATCATCATGGAACTTGTAAACAAAGACATTGGTAATCTCCAAACCCTGGACCCCACCAATTTCAGGTTTGTAAAAGGCAGATCATGTCTCCTAAACCTGATAGACTTCTTTGAAGCAGTCACCAAAGCCATAGACGAGGGTAAGGTGGTTCACACAGCCTATCGAGATGTCGTCAAGGCTTTTGACACCATCCCTCACTCTGGAATTATAGATAAACTCACTAATCTAGGTATAAATCCCTATGTCACAAGATGGGTTGCCAACTGGCTCACTGACAGAACCCACACTGTGAAAGTAGCAGACTCCAAATCTGACTTCAGTCCAGTGACAAGTGGAGTACCACAGGGTTCAGTCCTGGGCCCTCTCCTGTTTTCTGACATACAGGCTAACACAGAAGGTCTTTGTCTAATGAAGTTCACAGATGACTGCAAACTAGGAGCCATAATTGAAACTTGTAATGATGTGGACATCCTACAAAAGGGTCTCACTGAGACAGAAGCCTGGTGTCAAAGCCATGTCCTCAAGCTCAATGCCAAAAAGTGTATTGTCATCCACTTTGGTAAAAACTCTGTACCCATGATCTACCACATAGGTGGTAGTCTACTTAACACCGAACATGTGATAAGAGACCTTGGGACACAGGTGGACAGTAGTCTCTCCTTTGATAATCACATTGCCACAGTAGTCAGGAAATCCTTCTATGTGGCATACCTTATCACAAAAGGTTTCTCATCTAGGAAAAAGGAGGTCATTGTTCCCCTCTACTTGTCACTCATTAGACCCATTATAGAGTACAGTGCCCCTTTTGGTATGTACCTCACAAGACATATACAACAACTGGAAAGGCCACAGAAATACCTGGCAAAGAAGATTAACGGCTTCAAACAGATGCCCTATGCATATATATGACCCAGTGATTCTAAAGGCATATGGTGATTGAACTGGTATCTCTAAGTCATCTGTAGACATACATGCAGTATGTGTGATACAAAAGAAAGGCCTGGCAATCTACTTTAATTTGCTACTTCCTAGTAAACTCTGTGGATGGTGGCAAATGTGCATAGGGGGCATTTAATTTCTATTGTGATTTATTATATCTATGGACCTTAGAAGGGCAGTGGTTGCACTGTGATTGGGTATAAAATTGTGCTGTGAGGGAGGGAGGAGGTTATGAGAAGTAATATGTGTAGTAAATTGAGACTGAATACATCTTTCCAAAATGTTGGATAAGAATGAGAGAATGGTGATTGGTCTATAGTTTGTGAGCTTGGTTGATAAGTCACCGATATGGAAGTGTATTATATAGGATATTTTCCAGAAGGTGGGGATATATTTACCTTGGAGAGAGTTTTTTGTTAGACTCGAGACAGGATATGTACAGGCTATCTGCAGGGAGTTTGAGGTATTCAGGTGGAAGTTGGTCAGGAACAGTGGTTGCTGTCTAAAGGGTGTATAGATTTGTTTGAATTATAGATGTTGGTACTGAAGTGATTGTGAAGGTCTGTTGTGACTTCAATAATTAGCGTGGGATGGCTGCATTTGTAGTAGTTTTGTTTTGTAGGAGGGAGATTAATATATTATTATAAAATGTGAATTAAACTATGAGCAATGTTTTGGAAGTTACTGGTTAGGGATGGACTGGATTGGGTTGATTTTTCAGGACTGTGCAATGTATTTATTGATTTCCAGAAGTTTTTTGATTTTTTTTTTGATGAAGAATTGTGGGTGTTGCTATTTTAAGCTTTTTTTGTCCAGTTTTATGCATTGTTTGCTATAGTTCCTAACTGCCTATATTGTTGAAGGGATATATGAGACTTGGTTTGTAGCCATGCCAGGTCTTATCTCTAAATGGCATGAGTTGCTTTGTTTTTTTTTTTAAGTTGACCAATTTGCTGGATGTTTCTAATTATTTAGCTTCTTAATAGTGCGTGCTGTGCCAGGATATTTTGAAATATTGTATTAAATGAGTCTCCTGCTTCCTCAAGGGAAGAGACTTAAGTGGAGCCCAGTTGATCTGTAGAAGGCTGGAAGGAAAAGTTTTTTTGTTTTTTGAAGTTACTGATGTTTCTGACTGCATTATAGTTCTGAATCGTGGGGGCTGTTTGGGGTGTTTGATCATGCAGCTTAGCTGGTGATTGCTTATGCTACAAATAAATAAAATAAATAAATAAACAACATTTTCCTTTGCCAGCTCCTACCCCTTTATAATCCCTATCACCTTCTACACAACAAGCCCTTCTGCCACTTGCCCTTAGTTTCCTTCCTTCTGTAATCTCGGTTTTACATTTCAGTTTCTTACTGACTCTGCTACTTTAGCCATCTTCTTGAAATACTCACCATCACTATCTTAGAACCAGGTTATATAGCACTAAGTACCCTAATACTTTTACCCAAACTATCCTTGACTCCTCTGTTCAACAATGCTTCTCTCTCTCTTCTAGCTTTGCCTACTATGTACACACAGACTATTGTCTTTACCTCCGTTCCATTTATTCCTAACATCTGTGCTGTAACCCCCCTTGCCCATGCCTTATAAGTCATATCTAATATCCGTTTGTTACATACATTACACATGAACTGTTGTGTACTAAACATTTTATACTTGGAATCTACTATCATGTATAGTGTTGTTATAGAATAATTATTTATTTGCATTATATCTTATGAACTACCTATGTAATGTATCTTTGTAAAAAATTGTTTAGTCATGATTTTCTTAAATGTATCTGATGAATTGTTTTTCCCCAGGCCTCTGTAGAGAATGAGATTTTCCCAGTTAGACTTTCCCAGTCATAAAAGACAAAAATAAAATAAATTTCTTTATGGAACAACACAGTTCTGCATGCTGAAACATGGAGGATCAGTTACTCAAACTCATCTCTGCCTATACTAAGCGTCAGACTCCTTTCTACCTTCTGCATCAACCCCAGACACTTTGAAGGTTTTAGAGTTGTGAAACATGTCTGTTCCATCTTCCAACCTATCGCTCTCAATGACAAATCAAATCATTATCTGGGTTACTTGTTTCTCTCTTACTGGATGATTCCTGACTGTCTGGGTTTATTCTTTTCCATACTAACAGAATCTGTAATTCAATCAGTGTTCCTCCATTTCAACATTATTTTTGCTAGAATCTGGCATCTCTTAAGTGACACACCTGAAGATCAAAATATGAAAAAGTATTCATCAGATTAGTTATTACAAAATATCTAAAATAAGTTACCTACTATCATGAGAGGTGATTAATTTTGTATTGTTTGCTTGATGACATTTGGGTGGTCTTTTTGGTTGTGCAGCTGTTCATTCTAATCCTAAAAACATTACAGATCGGTCTAAATACGAAACAGGAGACTAATCTATTAAGCATGTCATGCATTCCAAAAGAGAAATGTGACAGTTTGTTATAACATAATATGCCATGCTAGCTACGCTACGTTACAAAAAGGGACGAAAACTCACAGCATGTAGTGCGGAGGTATATTGCAATAAACATAAAAATGTAATAAAGTGACTACTGAAAGAGCAAACTTAATTTGTTTTTTATTCCAGGATTGTGATTTGAAATAATGTTGCTTCCCTGAAACTTAGTGAGGCAGACTAAGTGATATTTACCATGTGTACGATTCATACTATTACTAATTAAACAGGATGGCATATCAGCATTAATGGAAGTAAATTCTCTGAATTTATGAATTATCTAGAGAGATGTAAGAATTATGCATTTGTGTGTTTCATGTTTTTGCTCAAATCTGACTAACTTTAAATGGATAATTAATTGCTGGGATAATTGCAGCTGAATTGAATGTACATCAGGGCGGATACGTTTTAGAATTTTTATTACGTGTTCATAGGAACAGGAAAAAGGAAGGCCTGATGGAAACATTTAAATATCTCATGAGAGTAAATAGAGGACAAATAACATTTTATAGTAAAGAAACTCGAGAAAAATGAATGAAAATGGGGATAAACTCAAAAGTGACTCAAACTTGAAATCCTAAACTACAGAAACCGTTTACAACAGTGGCAAACCTAAGCAATGTGTGTAAGAAGCATAAATGATTCATTACAGATGAGACGGCAAAGAGCACAATAGTTAGAAAGTTAGTCTTGTTTCTAATAATTATGAAGCCAGCACAGAAGAGCTAGGCTGTCTTTATTTATGATCACACCTTCCCATCATTTCTTCAGCAGTACTATCAAACTGATGTATTGACATTCCTTTGCTCAACTTATGAGTCCCAAGTACAATTATTTATTCATGTTCAAGCTTTATTGGCATAAACGGTGAAAAAATATAATTTATTTGATGTTTATCTTGTTTACAAAGGAGATATGCTAAATACACTCAAGATTCAATTTATTCTTTCTTTATCTGTACAGAGAATTAAAACAAGTTCATTCAGATATTTAAGGGTCACAGAATCTAAACTGAGTCTCTGATTGTTTGTATTAATTTGGAAATTTTTCCTGCAGAACCACAGTAACACATCCCTGTCAGTCCTATACAAAGGAGCCTTGCATTGTAAAGTTTTAAGGCATATTAGCTGCCTTCACTACCTATGTAGTTCTGAAACAGTTTTTACAGACAGTACCCAATGGTAACATCTTACTTGGCAGCCTCATCCATCAGATTGCAGAACACACAGAGACTTCTAAATGGCGTCTTGTATCAGATATTCTGGAATTATTAAAGACTATACTAAGACTTCATCCTTTTGATTCAGAATGACTCCCTTACACTCCGGTTAACTGCAGTAACCGCAAGGTACAGTTTATGCAATCAGCTAAAAATCTGATTGAGAAACATGTTTGGTTACAATAAGGAAGACCTCATTATCACCTAATTTGCACATCTCTGAATCATGTGTAATTACTGCCAGTACTAAACAATACTTATCAGTGGTAATTATTTATAATGGCCCATTTATCACATTGGCACAATCACCCCTCCTCATGCACTCTCTCACACTCATGCAGACATTCATATAAACACAAAGACACACACACACACACACACACACACGCACACACACACACACACACACACACACACACATACACACACACACACACACACACACAGGCACTCACTGTACATGACATACCCCCTCAATTACACTCATGGGCACAATCACCCATACACACACACACACACACACACACACACACACACACACACACACACACACACACACACACACACTCACGCGCTTTCTTACACAACCCCAACCTTACTTCTCTGCTTCATTTTTCCTAACTTTACCTGTAATGCAGTCTACCTCATTGAAAGTAAAGTTGGGACATGGCCGAGCCATATTACTTAATGCAGCTGTGTGCCTGAGTGATTTTTTTTTAATCTCTAAGCAGTGCAACTTCCTTCCCACAAGCTTTTCTTGGGACAGACACATTTAGTATTATCCCCTTCCCTAGAATGCCTCATTCGCAAATAGCATGGCTTTGAAGATGTCCCACCATAGTTATTGTACGGACAGCCTGGACAGGGTAAAATCATTACAGTGAATCTGTCTCTGAATCAGAAAGGGTTTCTTACATGCTGTTAGCCACACATGTTTACATTTGTCTATCAAAGTAGCCTTTTTAGAATCCAAGCCCATATCTCCAGTATAAAATATATAAAACAAAAAAATCCTTTTTTCTTTATTTTTATTCAGCATGTTTACATGTTCTTGGGGAATGGAGCATCCAGGTAAATTTTGCAGTCTAAGTGAGCTGAGGAATATGAGTTAGGAATGGTAGATAAAGAGTGAAAGAGGGAAAAGTTGGGGTTTGACAGCTGTGCTAAATGATTCAAAGGGAAAAAAACGGGCATGGGCTCTGAAGTCAGCTTGCTCTCAAGCAGTAAAACCCAGAAGGTATTATTTGATTATATAACAAACATTAAACTGTATTGCTATCTGTATGCTGTCTTTCAGTAATTTTACATATTTACAATATGTGCCTTTTTATTTAGGAAGTTTAAATGTTTAAATTTATAGACTTCAGAAGGCTGCACACAGAGCTCTTATAGGTTCAAAGGTTCATAGGTAGGTACTAGGCTATTGGCCCAAGGGCCTAAGTAAGCCCAGCCAACAAGGTTCCCTGGCTTATGCCACCCAAGAAAGTTATTTTCCTGTGCCCCTGTCGAGCAGAGCCACTGAAGTGATCTCCGGGGTGTATTTCTTATTTCCCATCCACTTATCAAGATTTTTCTTGAAGACTGCTAATGAGAAACTTTGCTTGACCTAGATGGGAAGCTTGTTCCAGAGTTTGGGAAGTTTCTTGTTCTAAAATTACTGAAGTTGGAGTTCTGAGCTGATTCCTCACTTATAGAGCAGGGAAGTACTTATTTTCCATTGCACTTAAAGCCACCTAGCGATTTCTACAGTTTAAGTGCTATTTTTATTTAGTTGAGTGTACATTAACTGGATAAAAAAAAAGCTTTGTTGTTTTTATACAGTCATCTAGTTATTAGTGTACTGCTAAAATATTTCTGGTATATGTTTTAGTGTTTTTCTGCTTTTCTTTAATTTTGCTGCTGTTTTATACATTTTCCAGCTATTTTTGGTCAGGTGTTAGCTTCTAAGAATCAGTGGGGGTGGTTCTGTGGCACAGAATTAAACAACTACTGTATTCTGGAATTCGGCATTTTTGGCTGAATTCTTAGCTAATCTTCTCTTTGTTCTTTGGTTTTCTCTGTTGGGATAAACAGCTCTGATAATACTCAGCACAACACTGTGCAATGATGTACCAGATAGATGTAGGCTCTTCTACTGTGAAATTCTCAATAAACAAACCTAGTCATTCTCACACTTGTCATGATGTAGTTGTACTCGCGCACTGTCTACTAATTAGATTTGTGCCTGATACCATCTTAGATAAAAGGGAACTATTCTTATTCATCTTATTTTTATCATCTTTCCACCATACAGTATAAATATGAGCCGTTTTAAATTAATTCTTAAACCATATTCATATTACTTACCCTTCTTACACTTCTCTCTATCTGCATTTCCTTTTTCAAGGCATAATGAGCATTACTCCTTAGAAGATGCACTCCTGTACTAACACTAGATAATACTGCACTGATATAACACAAGCTTTGTGCAGTTCTTTGTCATTGTGTATCACTGTTCTGCTACATGTTCAAAATGTTCTATTTCCTGGGCTAAGCTTGAAATTGTTAAGTTTTGATCAGTGTTCTAGCCACCCAGTGCTGTGCACATTAACTGTAGGTGATGGTCACTGCTTGAAGTGACCCCCTGGCCCATGTACAAAGGAAGGAAAAAAGGGTTGATGCTCATGCTGATGCCTACCACCCTATTAAAGAAATGTAAAATACATAAGTTTGTTTGTGTCTTTCGGCTTTTCCCAGTTTGGGGTCGCCACAGCAGAACTCCAGTCCGCTAATGATTAGTAAATAGGACTAACTATCAGATCAGAGCATGTTACAGAATGGGAAGTTTAAAAGTAAACCACCTTGATGGTCCACATACATAAATGGAAAAAAAAAAGTTTCTTGAACTATATAGCAAATCAAAAACATTCAAATCAATTTTACAATTAAAAAGCTATTAAAAGAACTGAAAAGAAAATTCCACCTGGAAAACATAGACATCTTATGAACATAAGAAACTAAATATAATTATAAATCCTTTACCAGTATTGCTTAAAACCTTTCTAAAATGTCACTGAATACTTCAACCAGTAGGTATAGCCAACATATTAACAAACAAATTCACTACACGTTTCACCCCAAAACACATGTTTCACCCGAAAAGAACTACACAAAGACCACAAAGGCCACATATCCCTCAGAATATCACCCCTCATCATAACCAAAGAACTCTTGCTAAAGGTATCCTCAAAATGAAAATTACATCATCCTCTGGGTCTGATAACACAACCAGATAACATAATAATCAATGCAAAACATGCTTGTTTGCTAGTCAGTCTGAGTGTAGCACACTGGTTATGTCCCCTTATTATGGAGCACAGCTGCTGCAAAGCCACTACAGAAAGGAGGAGCCATCACTGACAGCAGAAACTACAGACCCATTACCCTGACTGTGCTCATATGCAAAGCCATGGGATGTATATTTACTGTCCCAGTTAACTACAAAGATTGGATTGTGGTCTTGTCCAGAGTTAGTTGCACTTGGATAATCTCGGCTGCATTATGCTGAGCAACTAGCCTGGAGGTGTGGATATCCTTAATGAATATGGACACGCCTCCACCTTTAGTGTTTCAGTCCAGGTTAGGTGGCCGAAAGGTGTGTTATGAATTATAGCCTGGTAATGCAGGGGTGCTCTCTGGAGCCTTGAACCAGGTCTCTGTCACTGCACAGATGTCGATGTTCTTCATTTTAAGGAGTGCCTCGAGTGAATGCATTTTGAGGTGTAGGCTTCTAGCATTGAGTAGCATTACCCTCAGATTTTGCTTGCATGTACCTGTTAAGGTGGTGAATTTGTCATTTGAACCTTGCCTAAAAAAGGCACTATAGGGGTGGAAAGAGCCTTAGCCAGTATCCGGAATCCCAAGGGCAACAGGTGCAGGCCATCTCTGGCAAAGCATTGTGATCTGTCGACAATGTCATCCCGGGCAGATAGATACTGGATCCCCTTAGAATGACACCAGAAGGTTAGCCAATTGTTGAAGTCATTTTTTCCTTGTACTGTGGTATCATTCTGGGTTAGGGTCACACCTGCCTGGCTACAAGATCGGAGGCCTCCTCCATGTCTCTTTTCATGTAGTCCAGGGAGGTAAATCTCAGGTCATTCACACCAATATGAACAATGACATAGTCATATTTGTACTTGCTGTGGAGTGACCTGAGTGCATGCGTTATGTGGTGGATCCTGGCACCCGACAGGCAGCTGACAGTAACTTTCTCCTTGTTTAGCCTGGTGAGTGGAACATCAGTGTGCCTGACTATAGAGTCACCTATGACTAGATTATTGGGTATGTTGTTATGCCTTATGGGCTGTGGTTGAGTGGCACACTGATTTTGTGGGCTATGTATCATTTGGGTTGTGTTGGTGGGTGGAGGTTGCTTGTGTTTCTGCTTTGGAGGTCTCTGTTGCTTGAGCAGATTTTTATTGAGATCCTCCATGAATGTAGGTGTGTGTTTCGTGTTTCTATGTGTGTGTTTTGGTGGTGTAGGTTTTGAGGGACTATGTGATGTGTGTGGTGTAGTGCAAGTGTTTTCCTTCTCCTCTTGACTGTCTAGTCCAGTCTTGGGTGAAGAGAGCTTTGCTTCCAGTTTGGCTATATAAGTGCATCTCTCACAGGTTGTAGTGTTGGGTGGTAGGAGGAGAGGGTTGTCTGTGTACATGAAGCAAATGCTGCATTGCCCCAGTATGCCCAGATTCATCAGGTAGACAGGAGAAAACACAGAGAGCTGATCCTTAGACATGCCTGGATAAGTGTTTATTTATTAAGTACTGAAAACTGTTTTCCTCTAGACGAGAGGAAAGTTGAGTGCTGTAGTAATTTGTAGCTTATTTAGTACTTACAATGAGTTCTGAACTAGTGCTGAGCTCAAAGAAACAGATTTTAGTGGTAAAACTAAAAACTGGCTAGTTCTAAGAGAAATTTGAAGAGCAGACTTTATGGCACTGGGAATAGTTTAACCCTAGCTAAGTGGCTCAATGACAAAAAATGCATTGTCATCCCCTTTGGTAAAAACTCGGTACCCATGAGCTACCACATAGGAGGTAGTCTACTTAATACAGAAAGTGGGCTAACAGACCTTGGGACATAGGTGGACATTAGTCTCTCCTTTGATAATCACATCCCAACAGTCGTCAGGAAATCCTTCTATGTGACACACCTCATCACAAAAGGTTTCTCACCCCTTTTGGTATGTACCTCACAAGACATCTACAACAACTGGAAAGGCTGCAGAAATACCTCACAAAGAGGATTACTGGCCTCAAACAGATGCCCTACGCAGACTGTCTCAAAAAACTCCAGCTTTATTCTGTCGCATATCGCCTACTCAGAGGCGATCTCTGCCTAACATACAAAGCTATGTCAAACCCAGAACTGTTGGATATGCTCCACTTAAAGAAATCCCAATCCCTCTGAGCTACATGCTCTAGGGACCTAAACCATGTCACCACAATAAACAAAACATGCTGGAGGGATAGATTCCTGTCCCAGAGACTTCCATAGTCGGGAACAAACTACCTATCTATATCAAACAAAGCTCCTCATTAGCGCTCGTCAAGAAAAATCTTGATGATTGGATGGGAAATAGGAAATTCTCCCTGGGGATCACCTCTGTGGCTCTGCTGGACAGGGGCACAGGAGAATAATTTTCTTGGTGGCGAAAGCCAGGGTACCTTTTTGGCTAGGCTTATATAGGCCCTGGGCCAATAGCCTAGTACCTACCTATGAATATAAAAAATATGATAAGGTTTGACCCACAGCAGTTTGGCTTTGTGAAGAGAAGATCCTGTCTGGTCAACATCTTTGAGAGTCTAACTCAAACTGTGGGCAATGGATATGGTGTCCATACAGATTGCTTGACCTGGCTAATACTTTTGACACAATGCCACATGAATGAGCTCCAAACTGAGCAGTAACATTTAGGTAGATAGAAAACTGTTTGTGGGATATGAAGGTGACCAGTGGTGTTCCTCAGTAGTATGTGCTGGGGCTTCTGTTATTCAGTATATCCTTTGCAGATCTCCACATTAGTACCAGGATCTCTGGCTAATCAAGTTTGTAATTGACTGCTAACTTGGTGGTATTCTAAAGTCCCCCTCTGATACACAGACACTCCAAGCATGTCAAGAACTAGTGCCTAAAAAGCAGTTAAATCTACATGCAAAATAATATTATCACATTTGGTAAACAGTCACTTCATCGATCTGACAGAACTGATAACACCCTGCTTCAGATTTAAAGTGTGGTGAGAAACCTTACAACATGGGTAGATAATTTCCTTCTCTTTGACAATCACACTCCAACAGTGATTAGGAAATCTTTTTATCCAGTGTGGACAGTTGAAAAAGCATTTCATCTAGATACAAGGAAGTTCTTAACCCTTTATATTCTGCATTGATCAGATCTATTATCAAACACTATTCCCCTTTTGGGATGAATCCTAGTAGCCATAGGAAGCTCTAGAAAGACTCCAGAACTTCCTGACTAAACATAAAATACCTAAAAAACATGAACTAGGGAGAGGCTGAAAGCACTGCCCATTTATTCAGTGTCATATAGACCCCTTAATGGTAATCTGTGCCTTGCCTTTCAGGCCATTGGAGAGCCAATAGTCTAAAAATCCTTATATCTCCACAAATCAAACCACCCCACTAACATCACAAATAGGTATCTAAACTTGCTTAAGAAAAAAAAAAGAACAGAAAACATATTAGAGAGACAGATTTGACATGCAACACTTACCCGTAATCTGGAAAAACTTTGCTCCAAATCAAGCAATGTGACATAGTTCAAAGGAGTTAGGCAACTGCATGGGAATGCACAACTACACCCCTGGTATGACTGACCTGTTACTCCTTTAGAAGGGAAGTAAGGTATAAGATATAGTACTGGCAAGGTATAAATGGACACTAAAGCTGACTGTATGAACAAAAAGAGGAGTAACAATGGTGGTTAGGCTGATTGTGGAATAAAGATGTTATTAACACAGATACACATCAATTAGTATTTAAAGCATGAGAGATGGAGATAAAATTGGTTTTCAGGTAATATATTCTGGAGCTAATTTATTAGTGTATTTGCTAGAACAACTCATAATCAAAGGGTGCTTTGTAGGACTATGCTTTAAATGGTACCATTATTAGTATAACATTTACATTTGGCTTCCTTAACTAAGAATATGTAGAACTGCTCATAAAATTTATAAGGGTGAGGAGATCTTTTATCTGCATTTGTTACTAATTCTCAAATGTGAGGATCCTTTTTTTAAAAAAACTGTGATCTGTAGAGTGTGGTTTTGTTAGTAGGGTATTAAAGAAGGACAACCTCTGAATGTGAATTTACGGTATAAATGACAGCTGTTTTATTGAATCTGCCTGCAATAGTATTAATTTGTTGTATGGACAGCCATATTGCTTTCTCGAGTACTGAGGAATGGTGCTCTCATGGGGCAAAGGTAATGTCTACATATGTCGTTAATTGTTGTTTGCGGGGAGGTCAAGTTTTTCCTGAAAACATTTCTACAATGAGGAGGCTGTAAGGAGCATACCTTTCCATATAGCTATTTTCTCCCATGGTGATAGGAAGTATGAAATTAATTTTTCCAAATATATTTATTAGCTACTTTTGGATTTGGTTACCTTTGCCATATCTGTTAGATATGGACTAGCACAGGTTTGTTAGTGGGAGATTTTGCCTTCTGAATCTTCTACTATTCTTTAAGAAGCAATAGCTGCACTTGACGAAGGACAGAGAGAGTCTACTGCTTATCTTGAACTTGCTAACTTGTTTAATACTATTCCACATGAGGACTTAATTGACAAATTAAGATTACTAACTAAATAAATGTAAGTCCTTATACAATCCAGTGAATTAAAAAATACTAATATTAATACATACTACAAAAGCAACGAAAGATCATGGTGGGTGTGTTCCTTTGTATCCTAATGGGGGATTATGAGTGGTACCCCACCTAACTGCAAATTAATGTCATTTCTGTTTTGTACTCTTCTTCATAGATTCCTTAGCAGAAAGAAAGATGATGGCTGCACAGAAAAGAAAATGACAGATAAGGGAGGCAATTACTTTGGCGACAATAAAGTGGGAAGTATTTGGTGCTCTATAGTTAAGTATTATGCTGCAAACATTTTTTGATACTAATACATAATATTCTGATATTCTGTACTCGTTAGAATTTATCAAGGATAAGAAACATTTAATAATTTATATTCATAAAGAGTCATTAAAAAAATGTATCCTGCAAACCATATTGTGTTCAAATGTCTTACATCTCTAATTTTCTACCCTCTTGGACTAAATGCAAGGTCAGACAGCTAAACTTTCCTCAGTGGCTAGCCTCATAGCACTTGGTATACTCAGGCATTGTAGCAACTACCTGATGCTCACAGACAATCAAAAACTACCTGTGGAGATGCAATTATTTAGCTAAGATGGAGGCATCACTCTCACAAAAACAAAACAGTCTGTGAGCACCACACACACCTCTACAGTGCTCGACATAAATACATAGAAATGTATCATATGTTGAGAATGTAGAAAAGTCATATTTTAAGACTCCAATGTTTAACAAGACTCAGCAGAAATTAAAAACAACATTGTATGCTGTCACATCCATAACTAAGAGTCACCACCAGGAAAAAATACTCACCCCAGACCAAGTATGCTTAAATTCTTTGCTAATAAAACTGTGCTGGTGATTGATGACTCTATAGTGAGATATACAGTCTGTACTTAACTCTGCTGTCACAAGGCTGAACCAAAATAGGGTGATGGTGAATTGTCTTACATGTGTAAGGTCTTCAATGTCTCAAAAACTCTCAGGAACCTCAAGATGATCAAGTATAACTTTGGCATGCTGGTGTTTGATGGGTGTGTAAATGACCTGGCTCGTAAAAGCCTAAGGGATAGGGAGAGAGACATTTCCAAGCTCAATATGCAAGTAGCAAATGCAAGAAAGACTAAGGCATTAAAAGGATCCTACCTTCATCATTAACGTACAAGGAAAAGATGACTGCATTCTCCAACTTTCTGAGTAGCTGGTGTCATTTGAGGGGGATGCAGTATGTTTCTACATGGGTCTACTTGATATGATCGACATTTCACAATGTCGAAACCCATATGGCTGAGACCATATGATTGACATTTGAAATGTCGAACATACAAGCAGACAAAAAAAAAAGAAAAAAAACAAACTTTAACGATGCTAGCAGGGGGGCTACTCCACCCTGCACCCCCCCCCCCCGTGGGGTGCTCCATCCTCCACACCTCCCATAACTTTAATATACCAACTCCAAGATTGCACTACAGTGCAGAAATGGAAATCTTTCCATTCTGCACTGTACAGAGATGCCGGTTCCCCATGGTCAACATTTCAAATGTCGATCATATGGTCTCGGTCATATGAATGTCAACATTGTGAAGGGGAGCCATCAGCATGGCTTGGGCAGCTACACAGCCCTACCTGCTTTGCCATGGATACCTTGCACCTCTCATTCCTATGTCCCGCATACTGGATAAAGACTTTGCTGCTCCCCATAGTGCCTTTTTTGGACAGTGTCTAGCTAATGGATTTTCAAACCTAAAAAAAAAATAAAACACCAGACTATAGCAATCTGGTACTGCTCAGCCATAGGAGTCTAAATAACAAACTACCTGACCTTCAAGCCATCCTGCATTTGGAACACACATTGTGTGTATTATTACTGAAACCTGGTTTAAAAGTGTAGAAACACACTATTGATACCAGTAGTTTGCACCTACCATGCCTTTAGACTTGATAGGAACTGCGTTATATTTGTTAAAGGCCACATTAACTCAAGACAGATTCCCAGAGACCCCAAAAATGAGCTCATTGACATTCAACTCACTCTAAATAAAACTAATTGTCAAATTATAGCGTGTCATAGGATCTCTCCAAACCATTTTAATTTCTTAAATACACTGGATGAACTTTATATGCATAAAAACTCAATCATCCTGGGAGACTTGGACTACTCAGCAAATGGGGAGATGTGTACCTCAAATGTAGGCTATGCCCAAAAATTTTTGATTTCATAAACAAGAATTCACTGGATCAATTATTCAAGAGCCCACTAGAGGACAAATTTTCTTGACCTGGTTTCTGAAAATATAGCATCTTATGTGCACTATCCCACTGATGCAACCTTCCCGACAAATTGGTAGTCTTTTCTTTCAAAATCCCTAAACCAGCAAATGCAAATACCACAGTGTTCAAAGACTTCAGATGTATACATTTCCTAAAATTCTATGATAAAGTCTTAAAGTTCAAGTATAACTGTATCCCCATAATATTGACATGGCTAGTAGTTATGATAATAAATTCTATGGTCGCCTGAAAAACTGTATAAATCTGTTAGTCCCTACCAAAAGTAAACAAAATGAGAAGGTCTATGAGCAAACAAGCCTGGTGGTCCATATGGATAAATAATCAATACAATGAAAAGAAAAATATAAAGCAAAATTCAAGACCCACAAATCAGAATCAACATCAAAAGGCTTGCCAAGGTACTAACAAATATCAAGAAAATAAATGCTTCCCACAGACTTTGAATGGCACTGGAAGTTAAGGTTAAGTACAGGTCCTTCTTTACTTATGTCAGGAAGTTACTAAACATTGCTCTGAATTTATTCATAATAGCAATACCTATGTTGAAAAACTGAAAGAATGTAACATTAGCAGCTTATCAGACCAGACAGCAAGAATTAACTCTTTAAAAAAATATATTTTCAAATAGATTAAGCACTTTCATCCTTAATGACCCAGGGCTTCTTCAGAATGAATTAATGAAATAAAGACTCCCTTAAATATTCTAGCATGGCTTGAAATTTAATTAATTAAAATGCTAATAAAGCAATGTGATTTAAAGTTACAGTACTATCTAAAAAATTAAACAATTAAAAATTAGTTACGATCATATAATGTTTTTAAAAAATCAATCAGATAAAACACTTCTATGATAAATAAATGATCTAAATCAAAATAATCACGCATGTTAATAAAAACACAGTGTTGAAAAGGAAGAAACAACATAGATTAAAACTCAAGGACACAGTAAATGCCAGGACCTATTCAATTAAGTATGGATCTCATTCTTAAAAGGGGATGAATGGCACTCTGTTCATTCAAACCAGGTTTTTGGAAAGCATGAAATCCAAACTGCCGCTTAACTTCTTGTGCCTCTAGTTCAACATTTACATTACCACCTCTTGAACTGTATTTTATTTGTTCCAAAATCACAAAGTGGGATCTCTTGTAATTTGTACATGTAGCAGAATGATGGTAATTGTGAGGTGATTTTCAGGGAAAAGTTAAGACAGGCACTGGGTGGCAGTGAAGAGTTACCGAATAGCTGGGTAACTACAGCAGAGCTAGTAAGAGAGATGGCTAGAAAGGTGCTTGGTGTGACATCTGGAAAGAGGAAGGAGGACAAGGAGACCTGGTGGTGGAATGAAGAAGTACAGGAGAGTATACAGAGAAAGAAGTTGGCGAAGAAGAAGTGGGATTGTCAGAGAGATGAAGAAAGTAGACACGAGTATAAGGAGATGAGGTGCATGGCAAAGAGAGAGGTGGTGAAGGCTAAGGATAAGTCGTATGAAGAGTTGTATAAAAGGTTGGACACTTAGGAGGGAGAAAAGGACCTGTACCGATTGGCTAGACAGAGGGACCGAGCTAGTAAAGATGTGCAGCAGGTAAGAGTGATAAAGGATAATGAGTGAAACGTACTCACAAGCGAGGAGAGTGTGTTGAGCAGATGGAAAGAGTACTTTGAGGGGCTGATGAATGAAGAGAATGAGAGGGAGAGAAGGTTGGATGATGTGCGGATAGTGAATCATGAAGTGCAGTGGATTAGCAAGGAGGAAGTAAGGATAGCTATGACGAGGATGAAGAACGGAAAGGCTGTTGGTCCAGATGACATACCCGTGGAAGCATGGAGGTGTTTAGGTGAAATGGCAGTGGAGTTTTTAACTAGATAGTTTAATGAAATCTTGGAAAGTGAGAGGATGCCTGAGGAATGGAGAAAAAGTGTTTTGGTACCGATTTTTAAGAATAAGGGTGATGTGCAGAGCTGTAGTAACTACAGAGGGATTAAATTGATCAGACACAGCATGAAGTTATGGGAAAGAGTAGTGGAAGCTAGGTTAAGAAGGGAGGTGATGATTAGTGATCAGCAGTATGGTTTCATGCCAGGAAAGAGCACTACAGATGCAATGTTTGCTTTGAGAGTGTTGATGGAGAAGTACAGAGAATGTCAGAAGGAGTTGCATTGTGTCTTTGTGGATTTAGAGAAAGCATATGACAAGGTGCCTAGAAAGGAGATGTGGTATTGTATTAGGAAGTCGGGAGTGTCACAGAAGTATGTAAGAGTGGCACAGGATATGTACAAGGGTTGTGTGACAGCGGTGAGGTCTGCGGTGGGAGTGACATATGTGTTTAAGGTGGAGGTGGGATTACATCAAGGATCAGCTCTGAGCCCTTTCTTATTTGCAATGGTGATGGACAGGTTGATAGATGAGATCAGACAGGAGTCCCCGTGGACTATGATGTTTGCAGATGACATTGTGATCTGTAGTGAGTGAAGGGAACAGGTGGAGGAGACCCTGGAGAGGTAGAGATATGCTCTAGAGAGAAGAGGAATGAAGGTCACCAGGACTAAAACAGAATATATGTGTGTGTGTGAATGAGAGGGAGGATAGAGGAATGGTGAGGATGCAGGGAGTAGAGATGGCAAAGGTGGATGAGTTTAAATACTTGGGATCAACAGTTCAGAGTAATGGTGAGTGTGGAAGAGAGGTGAAGAAGAGAGTACAGGCAGGATGGATTGGGTGGAGAAGAGCGTCAGGAGTGATTTATGACAGACGAGTCCCAGTAAGAGTGAAAGGGAAGGTCTATAAGAGGGTAGTGAGACCAGCTATGTTATATGGGTTGGAGACAGTGGCATTGCCAAAAAGGCAGGAGTCAGAGCTGGACGTGGCAGAGTTAAAGATGTTAAGATTTGCACTGGGTGTGATGAGGGTGGACAGGATTAGGAATAAGTATATTAGAGGGTCAGTCCAGGTTCGAAGGTTTGGAGACAATGCCAGAGAGGCAAGATTACATTATTTAGACATGTGCTGAGGAGAGATGCAGAGTGTACTGGGAAAAAGATGTTAAGGATGAAGCTGACAGGTAACAGAAAAAGAGGAAGGCTTACGATAAGGTTTATGGATGTGGTGAGAGAGGACATGCAGGTGGTTGGTGAGACAGAGCAAGATGCAGAGGACAGGAAGAAATGGAAACAGATGATCCGCTGTGGCGACTCTTAATGGCAGCAGCCAAAAGTAGAAGAAGAGGTGAAACTTCAAAGATTCCTGACAAAAAAAAGATTGTGACCCTAAGGACCTGAGAACTCAAGAGAGAATGGAGGCCTTGTGACTGGATTTAATGTCCTGTAGACTTATTTAAGGTAATCTGTGTCTTGCCTTCAGGGCCATTAGGGATCTGACAGCCTGTGACTTTTTCTTTCTCCACAAATCAAGCTGTCCGGTGAGTACAAAAAGCAGAGATCTGAATCTTCATGATCAAATAAAGAAATCACAGTAGAGGGACAATTTTGTCCCACAATGACTGCCCCTTCTCTGGAACAAACTCCCTATCCAGCTCAGGCAGTGTGACACACTATCTTCCATTCAAGCTTATAGCACCTTTTTGTATACTTCCAGTTAAAACTCATAGCTCTTTATGGCAGACCTTTCTTGGATCTGACATTTTAACTGTGTAGCTTATTTATTTATTTTTTTTTGTTTGTTTGTTTGTTTATTTGTTTATTTATAAATAAATAAATGTGTGCAAGCTGTAAGAAGTTCAACATTCCACACTACATAGGTGTTAATGAGTTAAAAATTAATTAGACAATTAGAGGGGTTCTCAGACATTCACCCCAGGTTTGAATGGCATTTGCTACTTGAAAAAGTAGATAATATCTAAGGGTGGCTAAAGGCAGGGTAGAAACTGCCACATGGCCCAACTGCATTGTACATGCTATGATTCAGTGATCCCATAAAAGTCAAAAGGGACATTTAGGGTATCCAATCAATAGATGAGTTTTGTTTCACGTGTAGATTATTTACCCACAGAAAGTTAAAAAAGTGAGTGAAGAGGGAGGATTATCAGTGCTGGAGGTGTGATGTGGATAGAGCAGAAATGACTCACATGTTCTAGGTGTATGAATAACAAAGGAGAGCATGGAAAAAGGTTTGTGATAGATGGCGGAAGAAGGGGGTGGAAATTGTGTTGACTTGGAGATGCGGATCATATGGAAGGCTGATGCTAATTATTTTGGCTGGGTTAGTTATGCACTGCATAGCTGAAGACTGGAAAATAATGG
Source organism: Protopterus annectens (assembly GCF_019279795.1). Lineage (NCBI taxonomy): Eukaryota > Metazoa > Chordata > Ceratodontiformes > Protopteridae > Protopterus > Protopterus annectens. The sequence continues at coordinate 306,654,234 of NC_056741.1, read as the reverse complement.
ACACAGAAGGGAGGATGCTAATGAGAAGGGAAAGAAATGGAAGAAAATACTGGAATTCTTGTGACTAGAGAAGGGAGACAGGGGGTTAGTAAACGGGGGACAGTGAAAGGATGAGACGATGATGTAAAATATCAAGTGTGTAATAATGTCATGGGTACTTCAAGTACTTTTTATGAAACACAGGTGCACCAAGAAGGAATACTTGTGTAAACATTAAAGGCATGACTGGGTTAAAAAATAAAAAAATGTTCTATTGTCCTAACTATGATTACCGGTGAAGGACTCAGAAATGTTTTATTTCTTATCCCCGTTTGCATTTTGAACCGGTATCTAAAGTGTCTGCATGGATAAATAGTGCATGTCCTGAAGCAGATGACTCTCAGATGCCATGCGTGCAGTACCCAAATTATCACCCTTCATCAAATCATCTCTTTCACCCATTCATAACTTCCAGCTTCCAACTGTGTCTCAGATGTTGTGGTGATTTATCCAAGGTTTACACCTTCCATGATCCTCCTCAGCATTTCCTGGTGTCTCAGAGCTGCAGCTCTACTAAATATCTATAATATCTGGGAAATTTTACCAAGACACTAGCTTGCAACCTTCTTATCAACAATACATATGAGAATAAGAGCTCTAACATGGCAGCACAAACAGAAAAACTAATGCAAAACTACTGTCCAGCTGACAGTACTAAGCTATCAAAGAGACAGAGAGGTTTGTTCAACATAATGGGTAGTACAGAGCAGCATAAGCATCTTACACCTGAAAAAATAATCACAGTTCGTCATACGTCTGATAACTGCTTAACACTAGAATACAAATAGAATACAAACTAGAATAATTTAATTCTTGACTCACAATTCTTGCAGAGAAAGTCCATGAAACACTTTCCAAGACAAACTGGAGAGGAAGTTGTAGGCCAGGTTTCTAAATGCAAAAAAGAAAATTGAAAATGTGTTAGTACTGCATTACCCTGACTAAGAATGTGTTAGTACTGCATTACCCTGACTAAGAATGTGTTAGTACTGCATTACCCTGACTAAGAATGTGTTAGTACTGCATTATCCTGACTAAGACAATGATCTATGATTCACAGAGTATATGTGAGACAGTCTCATCCTCCCCCCTATCACCCACACTGATTATCTGCCATACTGTCCTTCACCTCATCTTATAGTCTCAGCTGATGCCATCCATCAGCTTCTAATTTTGTGTTTATTTAAACAAAGACACAGCAACAGCCACACGTAGACTAGGCAGATACACAAATATGTTTTCACTGAAGCAATATATTCAGACATAAACACAGAGATGCAACATATGGAAAATGATTTATAGGTTGTACATACTTTGTTGGAGGATGTCAGGTGCCTAATAGAAATATAAATAAATGCGAGCAAAAAAATCCTAGGTATTACAAGCCAAAGATACCTGCTGCAAACAAACCATACACATGCAGTAAAAGCAAAGGCAGAAGGCAGTGGTGATACTGGGGAAATATACTAAGTGAACCTAATATGCTAATAAGCAATGACATAAAGACGTGCAGTCATTAAGATATTTATTTCTTAGTTCCTAGGAAGGCTAGAGAAAAGGCTTTTTATGAGGCAGAAACCCACAACTAAGTTGAAGGCTGAGACACTGAAAGGCCTCTTTTGGAGATGTTCACACAGTGCAGGTAATCAGAGCACTGAAGGGCTCATGGAAGTTTGTTGTTGTGTAGCTGAACCGCAAGTCAGGGCCAAACTCTAGAATGCTGCATCACCTCCTGCAAAGGGATCAGTACCATGGGTGCAAGAACCGTAGATCCAGGGGGAAGGGGAGCCCCCCCACTTTTACAGCTGCAAGACCTGTCGGGAAAAATTAATGAAGTGGAATTTTCACGCTAACGTGGATTTGCGTGCAGAAGTTTAACTAAACTAGCTGTTCTTGTTCTCTTATTGCTCTGTATTATAGGAGTTATGCTGCCGCTGTTCTGTTGGTGCTGCCAGAGCCAGAGTCATGCCGGTAAGGAGAGTTTTGTTCTTTTATTTGCAAGAGTTATGCTGCTCCCGTGTGAGTGTGTGTGTGTGTGTGTGTGTGTGTGTGTGTGTGTGTGTGTGTGTGTGTAAAATGCTCCAGTTAGGTATACTTGATGGTTAGTTTTACTCAGGCTCAAACAAGAGCCAGAAGTCTCTACCCATACCACTACCGATTCAGGGAGATGAGTCCATAGCTCTCCACTGTCCAGATTTTCACAGAATATTTGTCTCATACGTTTGGTCTGTTCCTCTTAAAATTTGTATTTTTCTGGCAAATCAGTGAGAACTGAATTCACTAAATAATGATAGTTCTTTAAGTTTCAGCCTTCCTATCTTTCAGGAAACACATGGTAACACAAAACACTTTATTTTTAGCAACTTTCTAAGATTATACATGCAATATTTAAAATGTGTCCCTGGTTTTGGGCCTTTGCCCCCCCCCCCCAAATAAATTTTGGCTTTTTACAGATTTCTTGTGCTGCAAAGTTGAGAGATTTAGTTAATCGTCAAATGGATTCTACAAGGAGCTGAGAGCTTTAGGGGAAGAGAAGTTTAATGCTACTTATGCTAAGTTGTTTGCATTGTTAGCACAACAGGTAGTATTACTTGCTTTTGATGCAGAAGGCTGTGGGTTCTACTCCCACGGTATGCAGATGGATCACTGATACTGTACCGTGTTGTACTTTAATGGGACTGGATGCTGCAGTCCTATGAATGTCCTCCTTTGGAGTAGTTACCTAGTAATTATGAACCTGTTTATAGTTTTCCATCTATTCCCCATTGCAAAATTACTAGCTTATCATTTTTTAATGTAGCATAGGCAATTTATTCTTCAAGGGCAACAGGCACTTTATTTGTAGATGAAGCAATGAAATATAAAGTTACTTGCTAGCAGCAACCTCTTCATTAGTTACAGATACATTTAATGTGGAATTATTTAGATGACTTACTTCTACAGAGATGTTGTATATTTACTGCTATTGGTGGATTGTAATGACAGAAGTTTGAGTGGCCTTTTATTGCTGTAATTTTCTAAAATGGGTAGTTTTGTCATTATTGGTTCATACATTTTGTTTCATTGCTTACTAGAAGACTGTTCCAAACTACAAATTTAAAATACATTCTAACAAGTGGTGCTGTATTGTACACTGAATATAATTTAATACAGTCAGGAAGGTGAATCAAAGAATGTATACATGTATGCTTGCTCACAGGATGCAGGAGATCAAAATAGGGGAAGAGACCAGTCACCAATGGTGTCCCCCAGGGTGTGGTGCTAAGATTTTTTCTGTTTGGCATATACATCTTGAAAGTAAAGGAAATATCAAAGGGCTTTGGCTGACTAAGTTTGAGATGACTGCAAGCTAGGAGCAGTTATTGAATCCCCAGATGACTTAACCATCATGTAGGGAGAATCATGAATTGAAACTAAGCCCCAAGAAATACATTATTGCATCCTTTGGGAAGTCATCTACTCCAGGGGAACTACCAAACTGATAATGCCCCCTGAGAACTGACCCAGTTGTTTGGCATTTGGGAACGTGTGACCTAACTTTTGAACAACATGTGCCTAGAGTCATAAGAAAGTCTTTCTATATTGCACAGCTTATAAACAAATTGACTCGATCTAGAGATGTAATTGTCCCACTTTAATCATTTTGTATAACGCCCACTTTGGCATGTATCAGTCCAGACCCATGCAACAATTGGAATACCCACAGACATACCTTTCTAAAAAGATACAAGTCCTAAACAATAGGTCTTGCATGGACCACCTCAAAGATTTATCACTATACTCGGTATCCTAGAGTGCTTAGAGGTGACGTGTCTGGCATACAAGGCATCCTCCAACCTAATACAGATGGACCTACTGAACATCAGCAAGTCAAATGGCATCAGCAATACTCAGTCCAGGTATCTAAACTGAATGTTGTGGAGAGATGGATATATATCCAAAACAGACTATCCATTCAAGTAAAACAAAGCTCATCCCTATCCATATTCAAATACAACTTGGATCTAAGGATGGGTAATAGGAAATGTACTCTAGGATTGCTCTTTGTGCCACTAATGGATAGAGGCAGTTCCTAAATACTGCATCCCTTACATGGGTCCCCTCAAATTATCTATAGTGTGATCACATTTATTCTCACTAGGGCTAATATACAATTATCAGCCATGGGGTAGGGAAGACCAATCAGGGCATGTTAGTTCAAGCACCAAAATGGAAATTGGCTAAGCCTAAAATGTCCTCCAAGTGAACCTATGTTGTGGTAGCAAATAGTTTTAAAAATTACCCTTTTTAGATCACTAAGTGCCCCTGTCACCCTCCACCCCCACCAGTCTCCAGCAGCTTCCGGCATCTCTGATCAGTATGAATGATTCCTGCCTACAAATGGTCTTACGTGCAGGAGTGTATACTATAACATTTCTCATGCCAACCATATTTTTGTGTCCAAACTGAACTATAGAGAAAGAGTAATGAGTTTTATTTTTTATTTTATTTTATTTTACATTTGTTGACCGGGATAGTCTAGCTGGATACATGTCCATTTTCAGTAGAGGCCCTGGGAGAAAAGCTCCAAAGACATATGGAATAGAAAAAATACAAAAATGCAAAATACAAAATATAAAATATAAAACTATAGTATAAGATATACAAAGGAGTAACAGTAAAGATACATGCAAAAAACTAAATTAGAAAGTGTTAGGAGTTTAAGTAAGCAAAAATTAAAACAAATTTTCCCCCCATAGTAGCAGTAGAGAGCATTCATTAAAAATAGTATTAAACTATAATACTTCGAATGAGCTTAGCAAGGGCAGTAAGGGATACTGTAAAAATGCAAGACAGTAAGTTTACAATGTTGTTGAGATGTAGGATGTTAGCCAGGGTTAGCGTTAGATTTGAGCCCTAATTAACATAATCACTATGCCTTGATTGGAATTTTTACACAATATACACCTGACGAGAAGCCTTGTTTCTCATCACAGTATGGAAAAATAATTGAAATGCTACTGCTGTATATATCGTTTCTGAACAGATATCTGCTAAGTTAAGTGTGACTTTTTACACATCCATTTATTAATATGACAGTAACTTTTTGTCAGCTCTTAAATGTAAGGCCTATTTGAGATTTGAGTTTGACAGTACTTCTGAATGTGCAGTCAAAAATTATTGTATTGTATTGCAAGTATAACGACTGTAGTATCATGCAGGATTATTAGGGTAGAAGGTAGACAAACCCCTGAGCACATATTGAAATTAGTTTATAGGTTCATTGGCAAGTGCTAGATCAGCTGTGAGCCATTTTACGTCTATCCAGTTTCCCTTTGGTGCTTGAATTAACCTTTCCCATTTAGTGTTAGATTGGCCATACCCATCCCATCGTCAATAATTTTATATTACCCTTAGTGACAATAACTGGGATCATACCATAGATAATTTGAAGGGATGCACTGGATAAATCATTTAGGAGATGCTTCTATCCATTAGTATTACAGGGGCAGTCCTGGGATAAATTTTCTTTTACCCATCAAGAGATTCAAGTTACACTTGTATATGAACAGGGCTGAGCTTTTTTTTTTACATGGCTGGAGAATCTGTTCCAGAGCAGCGGTATCCTCTGCGAGATATACCTGTACCTTCAAACTGTTCTACTAAAGTTACAGAACAGGTTTAGATCTATAGACTGAGTATTTCTGATGCCATTTGATTTGCTGATGTACAGCAGTACCATCAGTATTGTCTCAGAGGATGCCTTTTATGCCAGACATAGGTCACTTCTTAGCAGTCTGTATGATACAAAGTACAGTGACAGGGCTTTGAGTTAGTCCATGTAGGACATATAGTTTAGGCCCTGTATCCTTTTAGTGACAAAGGGGCATTATATTGAATGAATATCCTAATGAGGGTTAAGTAAAGGGGCAATGACATCCTTAGATCTAGACACATTCCCTTTGTTTATAATTTGTGCAATATGGAAACGACTTTCCTACAATAATGGACACATGTTGGTCGAAATTTAAATCAGTGTCCTCATAAGTTCTCAATTCTCAAACAATTTGGTCAACTCTTAGGGTATATTATCAATGTTGTAGTTTCTGAAGTAGATGACTTCCCAAGGACATGATAATATATGTTTTTGGCATTTAGTTTCTGCCCATAATTTTAGCACCATTTATTTATTTGAAATAACCCTTCTTGCAGGATGACAAAGTCATCTGGGGATTCAATGACTGCTGCTAGCTTGCAATCATCTGCAAACTCAGTCAGACAGAGCCCCTTGGTATTCAATTTTACTTCAGAAAAGTACATGCCAAACAGCATTGGTCCCAGCATTGAACCCTAAGGGACTCCACTGGTGACAGGTCTCTTTGTTCAATATTATTACTCTTTGGTGCCTCGCACATATGTAATTATTCACAACCTTTATAACAGTGCTATTGCAGTGATCAGGGCTTGTTGTACATTTGCAGTTCTGTGATTGTATTGTTGGGACTTATGTGGTCAGTACACATACAGCTCGAACATTTACTTAAAGATTATGAATACAGGTTATTCTCTGTCAGGCATAGCAGCAGCAGTGAGTGCCTTTTGCAGACACACATTTACTATGGCTGCAGCACTCCCCAGTGTTACTCCAGATTTACTCAGCCTGAAGAAGTGTGTCCAGTTTTCTTCAAATATACAGTGGGTGTAACTCATGGGTGCAGTATTTAAAAGTTTCTAAATCACTCCCTACATAACTTTCAACAGTACAGATTTTCGCAGAATGTCCAGATTTTTGCCTCATATTTTCAGTGTGCTCCTCATAAAATGTGTGGTTTTCTGGCAAATCACTGAGGACTGAAGTCACTAAATAATGACATTCATTTGAGTTGCAGACTTCATATTATTTGGAAAATGCATGCTAATTCAAAAATAACTATCATTCTAGCAACTTTCTAAGTTTGCAAGAGCAATATTTAAAATCTGTCCCTATTTTTGAGCCTTTGTCCCCCCAAAATATTAGGCTTTGTCCAGATTTCTTGCACTAAGAGGTTGAGAGGTATGACTCCGTATCTTATTTCAATTCATTCCTACCCTGCTATTTTGGTTGGGTGCATTATGTTGCTAGGTTTTCTGAACTGCATATACCGTGCACACCACCGCTCACCATATTAATTCATTGCGATAACATTTTCTGAATCCAGACCAGTATGTTAAATGGAACTACTGTATAATGTATCATTGATGAACAGGGTAAAAAGGATCAATGTTTAATTTAAATTTATATGCACATAAATTAATATAATTATGATAATTCTGGGAAATAGGCATCATTTTTTTAAGTTATCAACCTTTATCCCTGTGGTGTCTGAGACAGTAAAGAAAAAAATCTGCACTGTTGAAGACTCTGTAAAGTATCAAACCTGCAGACTCTACTGGCACTGTGTTGTAAGAATATACATAATTTGCTTTTCAATATCGCTAACATCAAAATAGCTCCATTGATACCATTTTATTTAATTATTCTATATGGAGCTCTACTTGAACAGTTGGTTAGTTTCAGCTGCAAATTTCTGCATGCATTTCTTATGGTATAATTTTCATTCTATAAATTTATCAATGGCTGTAATGGAGGAGGCTGTAAAAACATAAATATGTAAATATATGAAAACAATGCAAGATTCAGTCTTGAAAACTGAGCTTGAATTTTACACATGTAAACTAGACATCCTTGCTTTAAATAAGATAATATTCAGAGCAAAACACAACAGGAGAAATCTTGTTTTTTTTTGTTTGTTTGTTTTTAACATGGAATTGTTTTCCAACTTATCAACTTCAGAGTGCAATACCTTGATAATGATAGGGTGTGTATTTCCATAAATAACAATTTTATTTTGTTTCTTCATATCATTCTAAGGTCTTAAAGACAGAACTGCATGCAATGTTCAATGACTTCAAGCACCCTTAATGTATTACCACTCGTGTCTTATTATACAAAGTCCTACATTTTATGTGAAAAATATAATTCATTTCAAATCTGCAGTCTATTCAGTAATTTTCATGTTACCAGCCAGAGATGATACTATTGTGATTGATGCTACAGTATAAGGTAAAGGACTTCATAAGCTGCAGGCTACTAGCTGCAATGACTGAGCAGATGAGGAATAAATAATATCTATTGAGTGATATGTAGATGCGTGTACATATGTATTTTTTCTAAAACGTATATGTATTTTGAACAACCAACTTGTGTGGGATTCATTAACCATATTGCACAGTCTGCACTGATTAACAATGGAAGATAATGCAATTAGTAAAACATCCATTTGGCACCCTGCCCACCACTACCTATAAGTGACTGCAGTCACTTAATGACAGCTTGTAAACATGCAAAGTTTTTTTAAGAACAGTTTGGCAGTTTACAAGCTGACACTAATAAATCACTTTAGACAACCTGTAAACAATCTGTTAAACTGCCCTTTTTTAAATTCATTTCTACCTTAAAAATAAAATAGCAACACAGTTTGGCAGACAGTTCACAATCTGTCTACAAGCAATGGTACACATCTGTAAACCATTTAACTTTGGGCCTATTCTGTTTCATTTAAAAGTGCATTGACTTATCTTTCGAAAGGCAGAGGACAATTTACAAGATGTGAGTGATCATGCTAGGAAGCTGTCAAACTTGTGCTTATTTTTAAAGGTTCATTATATTCTATAAGATGATGCCCAGGGTAAGTGCCCTGATAACCCCTGCATTCCTAAGGCAGTGACACAGAGTATTCTGCATCCAACAAGAAACACGCTATGTGTCCTTCAGCAAATAAACTCCATTCTACTTATGGCTGCAATGTATATATTAACACATCTTACTGTGGCAATGTTTAGACCAATGAAATGCATCTGTAGCAAGGCCTATTTTCAGAACTTCCAGTACATAAACATACCATATTATTCACCCTGCATGCCATGTTTTGTGTAACACTGAAATAAAATTTAATTTTATGGCAGTTTATCATAAAGGATAAAGGCTGCAGGCTGCAAATGAGCTTCATTTTGCAGTCCTTGTTTTGACTCCCTCAATCACTGTTCATCTACGTTATCCTAAGCAAGTCAGTTAACCAGGAAGTTCTGCTGGGATGTCTATGAATCCAGGCAAATGTATCTAGTGGGGAAACCCAGTTAACCAACAAAAATTAAAGAAATAAAACATCATTTCTCTTCCCCTGCTCTCATGTCCAAAGTGGCACTAAAGTTCATTTCAAACCTCCATACCACCTTTTTAACTTATGTCTCTAGTAGCAGTGAAATCCAGTTCAGGAAGACATCCTTGCCCTGGCCCTGAGCAGACACACCTTCTCTGGCCAATCTCCTTCAATCAGGCAAACTTTCAATGCAGGCCGCAACCTCTGTCAGGTGCTTAGAGGCTTGCCATCCATCTATTCACACTAGCTCTCCCCTCTCAGAATAGGCACACCCATCCATCCACATTAGCCCTCCCCTCTCAGGATAGGCACACCCATCCTCCCTTGCCTGGCCATCAGACATCCTAGCCACAAACTGAACTCAGTTTGTCTGGATTGTAGTCAGGCATAGCCATAACTAAAGGGTCAGAGGGAGGGGGGTGGCTGACCCGTGTGCAAGATGTTAGGAAAAATAATTAAATAACTGACAGATGTCAATGATGAGGGAGTTCAAATTGTGAGTGCGCAAGTAATTGTAACCAGCTGTTTGTTATAGCTGTAGTAAATAGTGCAGTTACAGAAAAGTGCAAAGGAGCTTTTATTATTATTATTATTTTTTAATTTTAAGTGTTCCTCCTAGTTATGGTTCTGCAGTCAGGGATTTATCCGTGTATGTCACACTGTTGGGGCTTATGTGTTTAGAAAATTGTTGTAGTGGCACTCTATCCCTGCACCACAGTGACCGCACACTGTTATTTATGTTTAACAACTCAAGATCACCATTTCACAAAGTCCCCCATTTGCACTTAAATTCTCACTACTATGAGGACTATGATTACAATCTTCAGTCCTTCAATAGGTATGCACAATACATCTGTGACAGTATAAGTGTGAACTATTAAGGTACCATAGACAATGACTGCATTTAGCTAGACTGATTTCCACAGCTAATAAAAAAAATGCTAATTTTGTTATCAGTAGGACATGCAAAGTAGTAAAAGAGTAGGAATGAAACTTTTGTTGTATTAGAAATACAGGAAGTAGACAAAGAAATTACTTAGTACACAGAAAGACATCCTCCAAGAATAAAAGTATTAACTTAACCCATAAAATAGAAAAGTTAGCAATAACATAGGATAACTGATAGGCCAAAAAGAATAATCTTCTTGAAATAACTAACAGATTATAAGGGATTTTTTAAAATAAATATAGATAGACTGACACTCTAGGATGAGTATAAAGTAAGTCTTAAATCAAAGGCAAACTAAATATACAATATTACAAAGTAACAATGGTATTTTGTCTGTGATGTTTTCTAGAATTTCTGCAGAGGAATGAAACAAGAATACATGAATCAACTATAACACAATAGTATTTTATTAACAGATACTAGTTTATAACAAATATATTTTCAATTAATGTATTGTAGGGGTACAATATATACATACATAAACACACACACACACACACACACACACATATATATATATATATATATATATATATATATATATATATATATATATATATAATATGTTGTTGTTTGTCTTTCGGCTTTTTCCCGGTTAGGGGTCACCACAGCGGAACTTCGGTCTGCTAATGATTGGCAGTTGGTTTTTATGGTGTCGAGTTGCCAGCCCGATGCCCAACCTTCAACGAAGGTACGTCCATTCAACGCATGTCATTCGAATGCCCACTTGACCGTGGGGAGAACATGCAGACTCCACACAGAAGGCACTCCCAACCCAAGCCGAGAATCGAACAGGAGAACCTCTTGCCATATATATATATATATATATATATATATATATATATATATATATATATATATATACATACATATATATATATATATATTCAGAAGACTGAATTACTGAAAATGCAGGGGAACAAAAACACCTGCAAAACAATTGTTCTAACGTTTTTGCAGGGGGGGGGGCAAGCCCCCCTACTTAAATATATCAACTTCGAGATCGCATTACGACGGAGATAAGGGAAATCTCCCATTCCACGCTGTATGCAGAAGCGCACAAAGGGAGAATTTCCATTCCTCCACCATAGTGCAGCCACGGAGCTGATATATTTAAGAAGGAACAGTGCAGGGGGACTCGGCCCCCTGCAAACATGTCAGTAAACTTGTTTTTTTTCTTTCCCCTTCTCTTCCTTTCACAATTTTGAGTTACTGAAAACTCAAGATTCTGGGCTTGAGCTTATGAATTTCGAGCTTTCAGTAACTCAATCTTGTGAAGGGGAACTATATATATATATATATATATATATATATATATATATATATATATATCTATGCTGAAAAGCCCAGTTATAAGGCTACCTTCTGCTTCTGCCTGGGGATGTTAGGTAGGCATTTGTGGAGCATTACTATTTCTCTCTATTTGACAAATACCATCTAACACTGTTTTTAAATGGAGAGTATATGTTAGTCCGAAGCAATTAAAATACAGAGCTCTATGAAGGGTGACGAAGGAGAGGCTCCATCTCCAGGTGTCAACATTTAGGGGATGCCAGCTGGTTGATTTTTTAATTGTTTATAATCGGTTTAATATTTCACAACATTTCACTTTTGTAGCAGAGAAGCAACAAATCCTTGAGTTGTATGAGATGATATTTTTACCTCCCTACTCCCATTTAGAGGTAGCGTCTCTCGTTTTTAATTTCTCCAAGTCTTTTGGGTTTCTAATACCATGACAGGAATGGACCCCATTCCTAAGTCAAAGTATGATTAAAGTTCATGAAATTAGTATTGTTTCACTCTTTGATGTTAGACAAAATTGCTCTTCACAGCACCCGCGATGTGCCCGGTAATGACTCCTTCTGCAATTCGTACAGTGTTACAGGAACTGGTAACATATCTAAATATGATTGTAAATTCTTTTTTATAAGACCAGTTGCTCCTACTACTACTGACTCTCGCTGTTGGCGTTTAGTTCTACTTTCGGTAGGAGAGTACTCCTTCCCTGAAATACCATTTCTACTTTACCAGCGTGATACCAGGATTATACCAGAGAATTTTGGAATTATATTCTATTTTTGGAACTACTTATTTATATGTTGGCTATCTGGGCTTGTGGGTGAATCAACGTAGATGTGCGATTACTGTTTTGCGTGACAAGGAGCGAGTGTTTATGCGGAAATTCAGGTACTGAATATTTTATACAAAACAGGATTCTTTTAGACATTTGGGGTTGTTCAAGGTTAAACAACGAATTATTTCTACATATTAACAATTGGTTTTGTGGATTACAGTGCTTACGCATTGGAATTACACTGTGGAGGGCCTATGGTTCATCTGGAAGCACGCCATTAATCTCTATGAGGAACATTATTTGGTCTACTTTTCACTCAGAGCTTGGACTTTAAAATACTTTATGGACGTTTATATGTCGTTGAGCCCGTTGAGGCATGTTTTTTTAGGCATATTGTCTATGGATGTCATTTTGCATATATACAATATGAGGATTGCAGTTTTGGATATTTTTTGTTAACTATTGGGAATGGTAAGGATGTTGATAGAACTTTGGGTGTACCATTTCTAATTACACTTTAGACAGGATTTTGCATATTTGTTAGTCATCAATGTATCATTTTCAGGGACAGCTAATAGGTCTTTACTTAATGATTTAATACTGTCATTAAGGCACATTAACACATCATAATACTGTGTTTTGAGGGCGTTACAAGCGCTATTCTGATGTTATTATTTTGAACCTACTGTGTTTATCATTTTTGATCATTAATATTGGGTTTTTGACTTTAGATTTATGAACATATAGTAGGACAATGAATAGGTGATCTTTGATAATATCATAACAGTGTATCACCTAAGTCTATTTTGAATAAGTGGTGATAAGATTTTTTCTTACTGAAGGATCACTTCTAATAATAGAACAGAACAATGCTAATGCATCCCCAATTGTAGAATGTGTTATAAGTGTTATTGAATGTACAAGTGCCTCATTACTATACTCTGCTTCCCTGAATACTATCATGGAGATAGGAATGTATAGCCATTGTATACATATATTATATTAGTTTACTTAACAATTCTGGTTTGATTTGTCCTATGTATTATTCATAGATACTATTCTACATTTATTGTGTGGTATGGATTGGTCACTTTTTCTGGCCCTGCCCCTGGTCTTTCCATTGAGACTTATTGAGGAACTCTTCATTTGAACTATTGTGACATTGGTTTTTGGACAACCTATACAAAATTCAATTATGGATTTGGATAAAATATTGGACGGGTTGTGTGCTGATAGGGAAGATATTGGTGTGTTTGGATTAGACCAAATCCCAAGCAACAACCAAAGTCAACCAAATTGTAATATTTCTGATGGTTGCAAATTGGCGTTTCGAAATTTAGAGAAAGGCCTTAAAGGGCTGAGAGCTAATATATGGCACCTCAGGCTTTTTAGGGCCTATTTGCATAAAAATATGGCCCCCAGAGGCCTTCGTATAAAGTTACGACCAATAGTCGGCAGATCTGAACAGAGGCTGACTGATGAATGGGAACAGGCATTGCAAAATGGCTCTATGATTTTTGTCAAAATCTTAGCCTCTTATTATGAAAGGATCATTGACTTATGTGTATCCGAAGTCAAGGATTTAAGTACTGAGTACAAAAAATTCCAGTCCAGCACCAATTATCATGACTTAGTTGATAGGTTGTCCAAAGAACTAACCACATATGACAAAATGATAAGGGATAGGAAAGTTAAAAAATTCAACAGGGATGTCATGGACTACAATAAGGGACACCCATTTCAAATACAGAGGACTGTGAGATTTCAGGAATCAGTCCAAGGAACGACCAGGGGCAGGACCAGAAAGAGACCAAGGTCCATACTTAAACATAGGGACAAATCTTATACCAGTACATCAGGGGAGGAGTCCTCATATACCGACAGTGAGGGTGGAACATTGGTTAACTCACCACTAAAGAAAAAAATGAATACCACTATCCCTTTAGGAGAGGTAGGAAATATAGAGGGGGGAGGAAACATGCCAATCGAAATAGGAACAGAATCAATGACAGGACTGATTCAGTCCTTACTGAAACAGTAACAACGAAATCTGATAATGTTCTAAATTTATCAGATTCTGTACTGACTGATGACCAATATGAAATACTTAATAAAGGATTGGGTTTTGTACCTAGTTTTTTCTCTGATCAATATCAAATTGCATTGGATGTGTTGGATTATTGTCGACGACTTAATCTCAAAATATTTTTTTCAGAACAGGATATATCAAATACTCAAAGAGCTGCTGGATTTACATTTCATAAATCTACTTTTCAACCACCCATGAAAAAAAATGTTGCCATCTTTCAACAGGCAGTACTCAAGGATTTACGATTCCCCCATTTGGAATGTCACATTTCACAAGATAATATCAACTCATCTGAGAAGAGGGCACTTACTGAACTTAGGCAAAATCCCAGCTGACAAGGGAGGAGCTGTGGTGATTTTAAATATGGATTATTATGTCCAAGAGGGACTCAGACAACTATCTGACTCCAAATGTTACATGTACATGGGTATCGACCCTACACATCGATTTAAAAAGGAGATTGATGCATTTCTTGACTCAGCAGTGGAAGAAGGTATTATTCCCATTAAAACAGTACAACACCTCAAAGTTAAGGATCCATCCAAGCAAATTCTGTATTTACTCCCAAAGATACATAAATCCATTACTCACCCTCCAGGTAGGCCTATTGTATCGGGTAATGGTTCACACACAGAACCATTATCGGTATTCTTAACCCAACATCTTAAACCACTCCTGGGACATGTAAGGGCAAGAATACAGGATACAACAGAATTTTTGAAAATTATTGAAGACACACAACTTGAGCCAGAATGGTTGATGTGCACACTTGATGTCAAGTCCTTGTACACAAGCATACCACACTGGGCAGGGTTGCAGGCACTACAACACTGGTTGAACAAGGTTGAACTGTATCCACCGGGATTCAACACATTGCTTATCTGTATGTCAGAGCATGTGCTTAGCAAAAATGTTTTTTATTTTCAAGGGGAGTGTTACTGGCAACTGCAAGGTATGGCCATGGGGGCCTCTTTTGCCCCCATATATGCAGATCTTTTCATGGTCTATCTTGAGGAATGCCTTATCTATAATCCCCTGCATAACATTTATTTGGTGGAAATTGATATCTGGCGGAGATATCTTGATGATTGTTGGATGGTGTGGCGTGCAGATTCAACATATCTTATTGAATTTGTGGAATATCTTAACAGCAATATATGGGGTATTGAGTTCTCTATCACTTCTCATACTGATCAAATTGATTTTTTGGATGTTACTGTATATCGGAATGAGGACCATACCCTAAATACCAAGATTCATCGGAAATATCCACAATTCAATTCATTACTTCATGCATCTAGTATGCATCCACGCCACACCATCCGCAATACCCCAAAATCTCAATATTTGAGAATTAAATGGATCAATTCTTCAAATATTGATTATGAGAATGCCAAAGTAGATCTGAAAAATAGATTTTTGGACAGGGGATATTGCATCTTCGATATTGCATCCGCCAGTGCATGGACAGATAAACAAGACAGGAAAACTTTGCTGGAATACAAGGACCGCACACACAACCCAAAGGATGACACTATCAGGTTCATTACCACCTTTGGTAGGAACCACCAGGTGGTTAGGAATGTTCTGAATGACAATTGGAACATTTTGTTAGCTAATGACTATCTTCGTAGTATCCTGGGTAACCAATGTCAACTATCATATAGGAGAGGCAAAACCTTGGGATCATTATTTTCACATTACAAACAGAGAGAGAGTGGAGAGGCAAAATACAAACAATTGACTATAATAGGGGATGAACTCTTGGGAACTTTCCCTTGTGGCCACTGCACTTCATGTAGTCAAGTGAACAAGCTTAAACAATTTACCAGTTCTAACACAAGCAAAGTTTATGATGGCAGGATATTTGGTAATTGCTGAAGCAGCTGGGTTATATACCTGGCAACATGTCAGTGTTCTGCTTTCTATGTGGGCAAAACTTCACGATCACTAAGAATAAGAATAGGGGAACATTGGAGTGACATTCGTAATATGAAATTGATGAATGCTCTCTACCAACATACTATTAAACACCTTATGGCAAAATTCATGTTTACAGTTATTGATAAAATTACAGGCAACAGACACAATCAACAAGGATGGCAAAGTATACTTAGCCACAAAGAAAAGTATTGGATTATTCATCTCAGAGCCCTATTTCCACCAGGTCTCAATGACCATTTATGATGAGTATATGCCTTTATTTACTTATCTATTATTATAAGATTACAGAACTCTAACATAGTGTTGATTTAGCAAATAATGTATATACTATAATATATACAGCATTGTTGTTTGGTTTTATTTTCACTTATGGTTTAATTGTGTATGTTCACATGGATCATTCACTCATTTACTAATGGTTTTTGCCATATTAATGCATATAATTTATGGTATATACCAAATATCAAATGATTATCAAGGACTTCCCAAAATATGTCTTCATTCACTTTTTGTTTACTGCAGCCTGGTTGTCAACTAATGAATTATTCAGAAGGTATGGATTATACCTTCCATTGCTATTGGCTGGGTGAAGAATATATAAAGATTACTGGTTTGCTGGTTGCAATAATTATTTCTTTATTTTCTCTCACTGAAGAAGGCAGTAGCCGAAACTAGTTTGAGTGTTGGTATTTGGACATTATTATGTCCTTTTGCAGTATTTCATTATTTTTTGAATAAAAAACGTGGAACTACTTATGTTGGCCTCTAGTGTTTCTTCTGAATTCAAGAATACAAGGAGAAAGTGAAGAGAGTTTATAATCCACTACTGAAGAGTTTTTTTATAAAAGCAACAGCATAACGATTAAAAACTAAATAAGGATGACAACAAGTAATTTCAAAACAAAGCAGTGGTTCATATATTATAGCTAATATTGTAAAAGCTTTCTAACAGGAAAAAGTTTTTTTTTTTAACTAATAATCTGTAAGTTTTAAGTGCAGCACAAAAGTCAGCCTTATCCACAGAAAAAAGTGTAGGTCAGTGTATAATAAACCACTGACCACCCTGCTGTATTTCACCTCCAATGGAATGTGTTGTCTGAGAAAAAGGTTCTTTGTAAACATATATGTATATGTATGTGCATATGCATGCACATGCGTGTGTGTGTGTGTGTGTGTGTGTGTGTGTGTGTGTGTGTGTGTGTGTGTGTGTGTGTGCGCGTGCACATTATTGTATGAGCATGGACATACATATATTGATGGATTGAAATGGTTCAACTGTAGGGAGCCAGAATTGGTGTATGCAGCCTGGGGCTAAAAATGGGTATATTTTACTGGGTGCCAGACTCCCTTGCAACAGCTCCATTAAAATCTAAAAGTCTGTAGTAGCTTTAGATTTCTGGCAAAATCAGTCCATCCAGGAGATCTGTGGGTGGATGTGATCAGCCCTAAAGCTTTTTTTCATTCATTCGTTCATAGAAGTCTGTTTACTTACACTTATTAATCTTGCTGTTGTGTGATAGGGGTCTACTTCATTTGCCCTAACTTCCGATTGACTGACACCCATTTGCCCGACACCAAATGACCGAAATTTCATTTGAACAAAAATTAATTTGACCGATACTTCATTTGACCCACAAGTATTATTGGCAAGTAAATGGGATATGCCCCCTTCCCCACTGCAGTGCGACCCTGGAGTTAGAATATATAGTTAGGGGTGTGTGGGGGGACACAGCCCCCTACAATGGGGGGTGTGGGTGGCAAAGCCCCCCCACTTAATTTCATATTATATAATTTAGTTTTGCTTTAATATTGCTTAGTAAAACAAAAGTAAGTAGGGGGCTTCGCACCCCACACCACTCATTGTGGGGGGCTCTGCCCCTCACACACCCCCCAACTATATATTCTAACTCCAGAGTCGCACTACAATGAGGAAGGGGGCATATTCCCATTTACTTGCCAATAATACTTGTCGGTCAAATGAAGTGTCAGTCAAATTAATTTTTGGTCAAATTAAATTTTGGTCAAATGAGGTCGGGCAAATGGGTGTTGGTCAATCAGACGTTAGGGCAAATTAAGTAGATCCATGATTGATATGCTTAAATTAGCTTTTAATGCTCCAAATAATCAATATATAACACTATCCCAAAAGGTGCTTATTAGCTAATTTTGATTATAATTTACAATATAAGATCTTGAGCTATATAAGCTGAAAGTGTCTTGTTAACTTTATTTTAGTATTATTCACATGTGAAAAAATTGCAGTGAGTTATCTGCATAGGCTGCTAGTATTCATAGCCGGACTTAGGCATAGGCCAACTAGGTGGCCACTTAGGGCATCGCTTTAGCAGGGGCGCTTTTCCAGTATCTATTTGGTGTAGGTAGATTAGGATGGGGGCACCGGGTAGTGTGGTGGGAGGCGCTGTGGAGCCCTTTTGCCTAGGGCACCAGTTGACCTAAGGCCACCCCTGCTAGTATTTTACAACCCCTAGCATTTGTACAGAGTTTTCAGATTGCAATATAAAAGCTCTGAAGAATTGCATACTGCCCTAAACAACTTATTGCTTTAAAACGTGGAGTTTGGTTTGGATATGTCTTTGGTTAGATCAAATGTCTTACCCCAGTTTTATACTTCTGAGAATCTGTTTTGTAGGTGTGATTATGTCAGCAGCACTCAACTGAGTATTGGTCTTAGTGTATTGTGATAGCTTCAGATCCTGACAAGGGAATCACATTTCATTAAAAAAGACAACGATTAATATTGGAGTCTAGTACTGGGCCCTAGAAATTCCTTGTTCAAACTGAAAATGTCTGATATTGCAGCTTGTTCCATTTTTATACTGTTCTATTTTCATAATTGCTGAACCATTTAAAGGTTGGGCAATTATACCATGATACAGCTATTCGGCTCATAAAACGATTATGGCTAGTGGTGCTGAAAGCTTTAGACACATCTGGAACTTGTTACTTCCCATCAGAGACCCACTTACTTCATTCTGATTAGCTCATTGCTGGGTCATCTCCATGGTCCCTTGCAGATTCCATGCTGAGAGCTATTCTGTAAGAGGTTTGATTATCAGAAGCTTAACTGATGCCCATTTATCATTGTCATGAATGTTGGGGGGATGGTAATACACAGACACTCCTAAAGTTACTAAGTTCAGAAGAAATACTGAAGTACTACGTTTCTAAAGAGGAACAACAATTATCTTCTTCCAGACTAATGGAGCAACTCCCTCCCTTAACATTCAATTGATGAGGTAAGTGGCAGGAAGGGAAACTGCCTATGAACATCATTTAATAAATTTAAAAGGAAGCTCCTCAGGTGCAGGGGAACCAGGCCATTCCATATCCATCAGCAGTTTACTAATGTGGTTCTTGCTGACTACATGCATCTTAAAATTGGTTTAAATGTAGAATTCTGAGCTGTTATTTTGTGTTTTATGACTTTTACTTGCACAGTCAATAAGGAATTGAAAATGGCATTTAAATTTGTCATCATGTTTTTTACAATTGATCCCTGAAGCAGAGATGGAGTAGAAGTCCTTTGGGAATGACTAATATAGTCGTACCTTTCCAGAATGTTGTTTTATTGCTAGCTCTCATTTATTGATTAATGTATTTGGTTAGTTTATTTATTTTTTTACTTTATTCATATTAGTCTTGTCATTAGTAGCAGTAACTGTAAAAATATAATTATTCCTAAAGGTCAGACTGTACTTTATCCTTTCTGTATATAGTCCATTGTCTGCCTCATACTGTTATGCATATTTTAATCCCAGTGGCCATCCATGGCACTGGTATATAACATCCAAGTACTTAAATCCCTATGATATAGCTATGAACTTGCTCTGTAATTCTAGGCTAGGCTGAATTATTTGGGAATTCTCACTTTGATATGCCTATGCTAGGAATGTTATTTGTTACGTTCCTACAACTACAGAGCAAGGACTGCCTGACAATTTTCAAGTGTACCAGCATTGGTGATTTTAACCAAATGGAGTATAATATCCTCCCCAAGACAGAAATCCTACCATAATTGCTATTTTACCTAATAGGCAGAAAGGTAATTTGTCTAAGATTATAAATATAAATGTTTTAGCCAAGCATCCCATCAGTGTTGGTATCACAAAGAATTATTTTTTCAGAATTTATATTTCCAAATAGCAGCACAATAGCATGATAGAACTGACTACAGCTGGGAATGTGGATACTTGCAGTGAGAAGCATCAGCAGGGAGGAGGCCTTATTACTTTTGTTGAACAGTGTAGTCCGGATGAGCTGTGGTAGATCCTTTCCAGGGTGGACTTATGCAGAAAAGCTCCAGTTACAATAATAGTCACTTTTATACAATAGAGAAAAATGTAAAGCTTAACATTATAATATGAGCATACAATAAACAAAAGGCATCTATACTAGAGAAAATCTGTTATCAGTAAAATATATGCATATTAATACAAGGCAAACAGTTATATACAGTGAGGTTTAAAATGATAAATTAGAACTTTACATTTATGGGTAGGAGAAATAAGCATATGAGACATAGAAGTGAGTAAAAAAGCAGAGAGGAAGTGATGAGTAGAAAGCATGGAGATGGTGAGGAAAGGTGAACAATGGATATATTTGTTAAGTGATATAGAGGAAACAGAATGTTGTAGTAAAGTTGGAGCAGATACAGAAGGTAGTAAGTGTGAAATTACATTTTGTTCTAAGGAAACCTGTCAGGGAGTAAGCAGAGACAGTAGAAGTTGTAGTAAGGGCAAAAGGGTAAAAGATAGCAGGAATTTTGCCTTGAGAATTTGCTTTGTTGAGGTATATAACAGTAACGTGTGTAAGGGCCAGGGGTCCAGCCTGTGGAAGTGCAAGAGCAAAGCCACATAATTTTAAAGTGTTGTTTTAACAAGTTTTTAAATCTGGATAGGTCAGTTTGTTGTCTGATGGTGGTAGGGACAGGATTCCAGATTCTGAATACATACAGTGTATATAAAAAGTTTACACACCCCTGTTAAAATGCCAGTTTTTTGTGATATAAAAAATGAGACCACAATAAATCATTTCAAAACATTTCTCACCTTTAATGTGACCTATAACCTGTACAATTCAATTGAAAAACAAACAAATCTGTTAGAGGAAAAATATAAAAAATAAAAAAAATGTACAATATCTGTTTGCATAATTGTGCACACCCTTAAACTAATACTCTGTTGTGTGTGCACACCCTTAAACTAGTGTTTTGTTGAAGCACTTTTTGATTTAGTTGCAACCTTCAATCTTCTTGGGCAGGAGTCTGTCAGCATGGAACATCTTGATCTGGCAATATTTGCCCACTATTCCTTGCAAAAGTGCTCAAAATATGTCAGATTGTGAGAGTATATCTTGTGAACAGCTCTCTTCAAGTCACCCCCATGGATTTTCTATTGGATTTAGGTCTAGGCTCTGCCTGGGCCATTCCAAAACTTTAATTTTCTCCTGGTGAAGCCATTCTTTTGTTGATTTTGATGTATGCTTGGGGTCATTGTCATGTTGAAAGGTGAAATTCCTCTTCATCTTCAGTTTTCTAGCAGATACCTGAAGGTTGTGGGCCAAACATGACTGGTATTTGGAACTGTTCATAATTCCCTCCACCTTGACTAAAGCCCCAGTTTTAAATCCAAATCCAAAGCATGATACTGCCACCACCATGCTTCACCATGGGGGTGGTGTTCTTTTGGTGATGTGAAGTGTTGTTTTTGCTCCAAACGTACCTTTTGGAATTGTGGCCATAAAGTTCAACCTTGGTCTCATCAGACAATAGCACATTTTCCCACATGCTTTTGGGAGACTTTATGTATTGTTTTGCAAATTTTAGCAGGGCCTGGGTGTTTTTCTGTGTAAGAAAAGGCTTCTGTCTTGCAACCCTACCCCATAGTCCAGACATATGAAAAATACGGGAGATTGTTGTCACATGTAGTTCACAACCAGTACTTACCAGAAATTCCTGCAGCTCCATCAGTGTTGCTGTAGGTCTCTTGGCAGCCTTCCTGACCAGTTTTCATCTTGTCTTTTCATCAATTTTGGAAGGACGTCCGGTTCTTTGCAATGTCACTGTTGTCGCATATTTTCTCCACTTTTTGATGTCTGTCTTCACTATGTTCCATGGTATATCCAATGCTGTGGAAACTTTTTTGAACCCTTCTCCTGACTGATGCCTTTCAACAATGAGATCCCTTTGATGCTTTGTAATCTCTCTGTGAACCATGGCTTTTGCTGTAGCAGACAACTGAGTAAATATCAGGTAAATCCTACTAGGACAGCTGAACTTTATTTGGGGTTAATCAGAGTCTCTTTAATTAATGGCAGGTTTTTACCAAGAAGACTGAATGCTGCAATTAAATCAAAAGGTGCTTCAACAAAGCATTAGTTTAAGGGTGTGCACACTTATGCAACCAGCATATTGTACGTTTTTTTTTATATTTTTTTCACTTTACAGATTTCTTTGTTTTTTCAATTGAATTGTACAAGTTATAGGTCACATTAAAGGTGGGAAACGTTTTGCAATTATTAATTGTGGTCTCATGTTTTATATCACAAAAACCTGGCATTTTAACAGGGGTTTGTAAACTTTTTATATCCACTGTACTTTGAGTACAAGGACAGACCAGCAGAGTTGTGGGATTTAGTTATTATTAATAGGCACTTATACCTGGAGTGTGGTGATCATGCAGGGGTTTAAGATTCCACTAAGGCTTGGAATGCAGGACAGTTTTGAGGTTTGTAGATTATACTATGAACAGTTACTAACCAGGTGATAGATTGTGGAAGTTCTAGCCAACATACCTGTTTTATGGCTAGGCAGTGGTGGGATTTATTAGATTGATTAGAGATGAAGTTAGCTATTTTATTATAGCATTATTCAATTTTTGTATGTATTGACTGTTGAAAGATGGGAATAACATTAAATAGGTACATCAAGTAAGTATTATTTACTTAATGTTTGTTTGTAGGCTGGACCCTACAACCCACTTTCAACTATAATCTTCACAAGCAAAATTGCGATAATAATGTGTTATCATACTGCAATATAATGTACATCGGCATTAGCATAAACCCTCCAATTTCCCATTTTGTACCTGTGGTCAGGGTGTCACACCAACAGTGATCATTATTCACACCACAAGGTAGCTAGCCCTACTGCTGTCACTCTTCATGCCATATACAAGCAAACGTACACACATGTGCACGCGCACGTGCACACGCACACACACGCACACACACATATGAGTACTGACACTTACGCCTATCTAAATAGGTCAATCCACCTACTGAATTTCTCTAGAATGTAGAAGCAAATTGAAGCACCTGGTGAAAAGCAATATGGGCACATAGAGGACATGAAGATTCTGCACAGAAGGCACTCCAACAGAGAACTGAAATGGAGACCCTCTTACCTGAAGCGACAGCACTACAAGCTGTGTCACTGTGCCTATGATATCTCAATACAAAGTTCCAGCTCCACCCGCATACACACCTAAATATAATTTATCACTGTTGTTTGCATTTACCTTAGAAGTAACATTTAGGAATTTGTTTTGCCTCCAATGCTGTATCAGTATAGACACTCACTGTACATCAAAACAAAAAAGTAACATTTTAAAGTATATGCACCAATACAATATAAGTAATTACACTGAAATAACACTGCATTGTAACTGGATCAATATATTTATGTGGGTTTTCTGAGATTATGAGGGCATCTGGGCATAGCTATCCAGTAAATTTCATATCTAGTGCAGTTTGTTAAGATACTCCTTTCATTGGTATGTATCAACTTAAGCTCTGTGGTTGTTAAAATGCTGCAGTGAGGTTATTCCAGAGTGACCTCTGTCTTGGCATTTACAGTTGCAAGGCTGTGCTGCATATCGCCAGTAGCACGCAGTTTGTAAGAGTCTATAACATTGTTAAGATTTGTATAAGTAGACAAGAAGTTTTTTGGATTGCAGGTTACAGATCGCCTTCTCTGTCAAGGATTGATGTCAGAGTAGTAGTGAATGTAGTAACAGAGATAAAGCAACTGTAACGGAGATCTTTAAAAGAGGGTAGGAGCAAACTACATAGGAAAAAATGGGAATTGTGGGAACAATACATACAGGGGAGGAATGAGGTTTAAAATATGGCAGGATTTAAATGAGCTATATAACGTTTGACTAAATATGATTGGGTAGATTTTAAAAATGATGTATAAAGTTTGCAACTGGAAGTTTGTCAGTATGGTTTGTGATGTAAAATGCTTGCAACTAGGATTGTGTTAGTGTGGTTTGTTTTCATTTCTATAAATGTATGATTGCTTATGTCATAAGTGATGGTTTAATAAAGATGTTTCTTAATGAAAAAAGAGGCAAGAATTGAATCATTTTTTGTAATATTGCTTAGATTATATGATATATAGCAATATATGTGAAGTATAATGTTTGTTAATGTTAATTTGTAAATACAGTTTGATTTACTTTTGTATAAATGTAAATGTACCTGTGTCACAAGTGATAATTTAATAAAGGTATTTAAAAAAAGATTTGTATAAGTAGCTGTACACCATCTTTTAACAAGGTATTTCGGGTAACCCACCTGCTGCTATCAACTAGACATGGATATATAAATTGGATCTTATGCTTCACCCTGCTAAAATGACCTATACATTCTGGGAAAGGAAGATTTTAAGATCCACCAGAGTTCTGACTCCTATTTAGAGGGCTGTTAGAATATTTATGTATTTGTTTGCTGATTTATTTATAAATTTAATTTATATTTATTAAGAGGGCAAGTACACTGACCTGAAGATCCTTTTCAGACATGACTCAAGCTCAGCGGACAAATGACAGTTTTACAACAACAAATTCTATCATCAATATCAGTTTGTGACAGACTAGCCAGTTCAAAAGGTGGTTGAAGTCACCCTGCAGGAGGTAGTTAATTGCACTGAATAAGGAATCAGTCCTAATGATGATTACATCATCTACATAAAGTAGTCAGCTGTGATTGTGAAGATTCCAGGGGAGTTCTTTAATAAACAGAAGGAGTTCATAAACAGATCTTTGTGGTACATCAGAGGTTATGCTACCACCTGGGGGGGGGGGGATTTACAACTAATAGTGAACTGCCTGTTATGCAGGTTACTAGAGTACCAGGAGCAGACTTTGGAAAAGTCACATGCTTTAAGTTTGTTTGTGAGCATGTTATGACAGATACAATTAAAACCATGTT
The DNA here is from genome assembly GCF_019279795.1 of Protopterus annectens. Taxonomy (NCBI): domain Eukaryota; kingdom Metazoa; phylum Chordata; order Ceratodontiformes; family Protopteridae; genus Protopterus; species Protopterus annectens. The sequence goes on along the minus strand of NC_056741.1, from coordinate 306,628,726 downwards.
TAAGGCCTACAAAGGCAGTGGCACTATGCCTTCCATATTGGAATAAAACTGTCTGGTTAAGGAGAAGATAGCAATATGTATTGTATTTAGGCCTAAACCCATGCTGCCTATTTCACATTATATAATATCTGTTGAGATATTCCAGTGTTTGTTTGCAAGTAAGAGTTTTAAGTAATTCAGCTAGATGGTTGATATTGGTAACTGGGTGATAGTCATCTGCAGTTTTGGGGTTATAAATCTTAGGGAGTGGTATCATGATGGTGTGTTTTACTCATGTGGAAAGGTCCTGGTCATCAGTGTAAGGCTGAATATATGAGCAAGAGGGGAAGCAAGGGCTGAAAAGTCCATTTTTAGAATTAGGGGATAGATTAGAACTGTTTGCTGCAATGATCTAGGTGTTTATCAATTACTTCCATGATTTGCCTTCTACTTATGGATTGACATTAACCTGAGGATAGTCAAAGTAAGTGTGTAAAGGGTTCTCAGTCAAAGTAGCTGTGTAAAGGTTCCTGAGTATAAGTAAGTGGGTAAAGGGTCCTGAGTCTAAGTAGGTGTGTAAAGGGCCCTGAGTCGAAGTAAGTATGTAAAGTGTCCTGAGTGTAAGTAGGTGTGTAAAGGGTCCTGAGTCAAAGTAGGTGTGTAAAGGGTCCTGAGTGAGGGTAGAGGGATGGACTTGTGCATGTATCAGAGGGAGGTTGGGCAGGTTGCAGATATTGTACTGGAAAGCCTTAAAAGTGTCAGCAGGGATAGTGCTTTTGTATATGGACTTGTGAAACATTTTATTGAAGGATAGGGTATTAAGTGAATTCTAGAGCTGCTTGGGTCAGGTAAAACACATGTGGTAGTGGTATGCCAGCTCGATGAGTAACACATGTGGTGGTGGTGTGCCAGCTCAATGAGTAACATGTGGTAGTGGTGTGCCAGTTCAATGAGTAACACATGTGGTAGTGGTGTGCTAGCTCCATGAGTAGCACATGTGATGGTGGTGGTGTGCCAGCTCAATGAGTAGCACATGTGGTGGTGGTGTGTCAGTTCAATGAGTAACACATGTGGTAGTGGTGTGCCCACTCAATGAGTAACACATGTGGTAGTGGTGTGCCAGCTCAATGCGTAACACATGTGGTAGTAGTGTGCCAGCTCAATGTGAAACAAATGGTGGTGGTGTGCCAGCTCAATGAGTAACATACGTTGTGGTGGTATGCCAGCTAAATATGTAAGACATGTGGTGCTGATGTGCCAGCGCAATGAGCAACACATGTGGTGGTGGTATGCCAGCTCAATGAGTAACACGTGGTGGTGGCATACCAGCTCAATAAGTAACACATGTGGTAGTGGTGTGCTAGTTCAGTGAGTAACACATGTGGTGGTGATGTGCCAGTTCAATGAGTAACACATGTGGTAGTGGTGTGCCAGCTCAATGAGTAGCACATGTGGTAGTGGTGTGTTAGCTCAATGTGAAACACATATGGTGGTGTGCCAGCTCAATGAGTAACACATGTGGTGGTGGTGTGCCAGC